>NC_091367.1:12356277-12528777 GCF_038502225.1 Cherax quadricarinatus
CTCACCAGTGTTGTATACACGTAGTTTAGCAACTTCTGGCTCATCAGTGTTGTATACACGTAGTTAAGTAACCTCTGGCTCACCAGTGTTGTATACACGTAGTTTAACAACCTCTGGCTCACCAGTGTTGTATATAGAGGGAGCCAGTATGGCTTCCTCTATCTTTCATGTTAGTGTGACTTTGTAAATGGTCCAAGTCGGACCGAAACGTCGTGGTAAGCTTCTCTGTCCTCTGTGCGGGTTATATGTGTATTGTTCCAGACACGGTATTGTTCCTTTTTGTTCTTCATTGGTCTGTATATTTCGATCCCCTTCTGGGATCCTCTTCAGCAGAAGAGGATCTCAGATTAATTAATCTTCCATGTGGGTTATTACTGAGCACTGACAAGCGTTCATTACATTTTGGTTAACTATACACTTATCTCTGATTTCCTGCGTGTTTCTTAATGTACCTTTGATGAGGTCTGGGAGTTTTTCTACTCCTGGAGCCCGGCCATAGGCCAGGCTCGTCTGCTGCTTGCCTGGTCAACCAGGCTGTTGCTACTGGTGGCCCGCTGATCCACATATCCATCACAACCTGGCTGATCTTTTTTTTTTTTTTAGTATATTGTTACCAATCGAGGAGGGTTGGTGTGAGACCGGGCCGCGGGATCGATGATCCCTGAAACCATTAACAGATATAACAACAGTGTAAAAGACAACAGAGGAACTCTCACACATTGATGCTTCACAGTTCAGAGAAACTTAGGTAGTTGGTGTGGTCAGAGTTGTGAGGTCACTGTGGTGACCTTAACGTGCAAAAGGTCATACTGATGTTCCATGGTAATGTTACCACGCTCTCACACTCGGCAGGGAAGGACCGAAGTAGGGCATGAGGGAGGAGAGGTGAGGAAAGGAGGTAGTGGTATAGAGGAAGAGATATATGGAGGAGGAGAGGTATGAAGGAAGAAGGCAGGGAGGAGGAAGGAAAGGAAGAGGAGGGAGGAATGAAAGGAGGAAGGAGGAGGAAGGAAGGAAGAAGACAGGAAGGGGGAAGGCAGGGAGGAGCAAGGAAGGGAGGAGGAAGGAAAGAAGGGAGGAAGGAAGGAGGTAGAGATAAGTTTTTATTAAAAAAAAATCTGATACATCAGCATTATGCTGTTAGGTATTGTATATGATAACTACACAGCGGGAACAGTCTAGCTGTCTCCCTGTCGTAGTCCACAACGCGGGATGGGCATCCACAATAAACCCTTCTCAAAACAGTTCCTGATCAAACAGGTTATGGTGCATACGTTGGAGTGCGGGTGATGGGCACAAAAAAAAGCTTCATTAATCAGGTCAGCAACCAGGAGGCCTGGTCTGGGACCGGGCCGCGGGGGCGGTGACCTCCGGAAGTGACTCCAGGTAAATGGGTCTCATACAAGGTGTTGAAATCTGTCAGCCTGAGCTAGGAGACTTCAGGGGAACAATCAGGACTTCATTCAGTAGTCCAGCAAGTGTATACAGCTACGGCAGCTTTAACG
The DNA here is from genome assembly GCF_038502225.1 of Cherax quadricarinatus. Classification (NCBI taxonomy): domain Eukaryota; kingdom Metazoa; phylum Arthropoda; class Malacostraca; order Decapoda; family Parastacidae; genus Cherax; species Cherax quadricarinatus. Next base: position 12,357,783 of record NC_091367.1, read on the forward strand.
CTTCCCTCCAGCATAGCTCAAGTTACTATCACTTGGGAATCACCATCTCATAGAACAACCTATCCCATAAACAGGAGAAGTGAATTTCTGAAGATATCTCCATTATCCCAGAATGAGTGAAAATTATATATAAGAGCAATATATATATATATATATATATATATATATATATATATATATATATATATATATATATATATATATATATATATATATATATATATTATATATATATATGTGTATGTGTGTGTGTGTATATGTGTGTATGTGTGTATGTATGTGTAATGTGTGTGTGTGTGTGTGTGTGTGTGTGTGTGTGTGTGTGTGCAAAACAACCACTGTGAAAGAATAGAGAAATTCCAAGCGCTTTCGTGACTACTCACATTATCAAGGAACAATGAAAGTAAAGCATCAAAGGAAGGTATATAAAGGGGTAGCCCACACCTCACTATCAGATCCCACGACACCTGACGCGAGACAGCAGGCCCGCCGGCCAAACTGGACAGGTCCTTCACACAACCCACCAACAAACTATTCTACCCAAGAAATAAGAAATTTAAAAAAATATTATTTGTCCAATGCATTATTAAATTCTTCCTAAATTCTATTAGTTATAAATGGATCTAATTTATAATTAATATTTGTCCAATGTATTATTAAATTTTTCCCAAATTCTATTAATTATAAATGGATCTAATTTATAATTAATAGAATTTGGGAAGAATTTAATAATAAATTGGACAAATAATATTTTTTTAAATTTCTTATTTCTTGGGTAGAATAGTTTGTTGGTGGGTTGTGTGAAGGACCTGGCCAGTTTGGCCGGCGGGCCTGCTGTCTCGCGTCAGGTGTTGTGGGATCTGATAGTAAGGTGTGGGCTACCCCTTTATATACCTTCCTTTGATGCTTAACTTTCATTGTTCCTTGATAATGTGAGTAGTCACGACAGCACTTGGAATTTCTCTATTCTTTCACAGTGGTTGTTTTGCATATTCTGAAATCATCTCGACTCACGAAATCGTAATGACACGATTGCAAACAAACCATACCCCGGCCGGGATTGAACCCGCGGTCAGAGAGTCCCAAAACTTCAGCCCGTCGCGTTAGCCACTAGACCAGCAGTGAAGGGACTTGAGCTAGAGTTCGTCACGGCCATGCTAGCTGGAGATTCGTCTGTAAAAACTTGCATTTGTGGTCACAGTGGTGCCTGTGCTAACCTTCCTATGGTGTAGAAATATACCTAGTTGGACGAATCTTATTGTGGCTAGCTGGTCTAGTGGCTAACGCGACGGGTTGGAGTTTTGAGACTCTGACAGCGGGTTCAATCCCGGCCGGGGTATGGTCTGAAATCATTTGTTTACTGTGATCTTATTGCATATATATATATATATATATATATATATATATATATATATATATATATATATATATATATATATATATATGTCGTGCCGAATAGGCAGAACTTGCCATCTTGGCTTAAATAGCAACGCTCATCTTGCCATATATGATAAGTGAAAATTTGTGTATGCAATAATTTCGCCAAAATCATTCTGAACCTAACGAAAAAAATATATTTCACTGTGTTTGTTTAGTATTAAATTATTGTAAACAAATCTAAAATATATTTAGTTGGGTTAGGCTAAAATAAATTGTTCTTGTTATAATAAGGTTAGGTAAGTTTTCTAAGTTCCTTTTGGTGCAAAATTATAAATTTTTACATCAGCCTTAATGAAAAAAATATATCTCTAAACGTATAAAAGAAAATTTTAGGAAGGACATAATTTTAAATGAGTTCTTGCTAATTGACCAGTTTTACATATTCGGCACGACATATATATATATATATATATATATATATATATATATATATATATATATATATATATATATATATATATATATATATATATATGTCGTTCTGAATATGTAAAACTGGTCAGTTAGCAAGAACTCATTTAAAATTAAGACCTTTCTAAAATTTTCTCTTGTACGTTTAAAGATATATTTTTTTCATTAATGATAATGTAAAAATGTTTAATTTTGCTCCAAACGAATCTTAGAAAACTTTCCTAACCTTATTATAACAAGAACAATTTATTTTAGCCTAACCCAACTAAATATATTTTAGATTTGTTTACAATAATTTAATACTAAACAAACACAGTGAAATATATTGTTTTCATTAGGTTCAGAATGATTTTGGCGAAATTATTGCATACACAAATTTTCGCTTGTCCTATATGCTCATCTTGCCATATAGGACAAGTGAAAATTTGTATATGCAATAATTTTGCCAAAATCATTCTGAACCTAACAAACAAAATATATTTGATTGTGTTTGTTTAGTACTAAATTATTGTAAATGTATTTAAAATATATTTAGTTGGGTTAGGCTAAAATAAATTGTTCTTGTTATAATAAGGTTAGGTAAGTTTTCTAAGTTTCTTCTGGTGCAAAATTAAAATTTTTTGCATTAACATTAATGAAAAAATATATCTTTAAACGTATAAGCGAAAATTTCAGAAAGGAAAAATGAGTTCTTGCTAATTGACCAGTTTTACATATTCGGCACGACATTATATATATATATATATATATATATATATATATATATATATATATATATATATATATATATATATATATATATATATATATATATATATATATATATATATATATATATATATATATATATATATATATATATATATATATATATATATAATCAGTAGGTAAGAATGTGAAGTTATTATAAACTTTAGAATATATAATGACGTTGGTCGTATTAAATAAGAGGTCTTGTTTTCTGTTTAATATTTTTTTCCTACCAGCCCCAGATGCTTGCCACTGAAGTAAATCTCTAACCCTGACCTAAAAATATTGGTATGCATCAACGTTTTTGATGGCTTTCGTATTAGTATGTATCAACGTTTCTATTGGCTATCATATATCAACGTTTCTGCAGGCTTTCACACTTGTTTCCAGTAGCTACCTACCTGTACCTACCTAGAGCGGGTATGATGCTGTTCATTATACAGCTATATAAAGCATGAATTTATCGCATAGTTCATCAATACAAGTTTGTTCATAGTCACGTCCAGTATGTGCAACAAGTGTAAATCAGGAGACTTCAATCATGTGACTGTAAAACCTCAATACTCCTTCCTTCCACTACACAGCAAACATCAAGAATTACCAAGTAATAGTAATTCCAGCTCAGTTGGAAGGAAACCTATAGCCGGGTCACCATATGGAGAAGACCCGGGCCGGAAGTACCGGCAAACCTCTAATGAATGAAGGAAACCTATAAAGTTGACCTAGCTACTTAAGGAGCACGTCAGCTCCCCTGTTTTTCTAATATGTTATTTTTCCCCTATAACCACGAATTAAGGAAAGATCCTGGACTTCACCTTACGAAAGCAGACAAAGCAAATGCGATAGTAATTACGGACAAGGTAAATTATAGGGGAAAAATAAACATGATATTAGGAGACAGGGAAACTCACGCGCCTCTTAACCCGATATCCTTATCGTCTTACTAAAGTGTCCCAGTTCAGGATGGTAAATTTCATTACCTGATGTATGAAACTCATCCTTTGTGGTGGAATCTGATAGTAAATATCGTTCATTTTGTTTATGAACAACTCATTCTACTGCAACAACCTATTCTCGTTCAAATTTAAACGTTTCCACATTACCCTCGGTCACCTCGTTGTCAGATTTATCATAGTGGATTTTTTTTTATTTTTTTTTAGTGGTTAAATGTCTTTACAGATTTCTATAACTTAATATAAACAAAATAATTGTCGAATTACACGAAATTATAAGAAATTACCACTGTGAACCTCTTAAAAAATTAACGCAGTAAAATCAAAATATGTTAGCATGGGATGACTGACCACAGCGTTTTAATTTTTCTTTCAGATGTCGTTGTTTTCTTGGTCAGAATCGGTGCATGAACCTCCTACAGTGACTAATACTGCAGCAGATTTAACATTTAAGTTTTTGTACAAATCTACATGTAGGTTACCTGCAGATATTTTTGGGGGTCAACGCCCCCACGGCACGGTCTCAGATCAGGCCTCCTAGTCGACTGCCTTGTTAGTCATACTGTAACTGCCAGCGGCACATTCCAACGTTGGCAACACAGCCTGGCATTCTGCTTCTTTTCCACTTCTTTTCCGTCTGCTGAGCGCGTCTGTCTGGAGCTCAGCAGACGGAGGATCAAGCCTCCACACGTCTTGCGCTGAATGACCTACATGAGTTTAACGCTTAACATACGTAAATGTAATAATAATAATGTCAATGCTCTGATTGTTTAAAATGATTAAACTTCCTCTTAGGTTGTGTATTTCTACGAGTCGCAAGTCACTATATAGACAAAAAAAAAAAAAAACGAGAGACTGAGGAAGAAAGGAAGGAGCAAGAGATTGACAACCGTGAGGAAACAGAGAAGGAAAAGAAATGGGAAGCCTAAGAGGAGAAGGAACAAGAGACAGAGAAAAGGATCATAAATAGAAGAAAGTTGAGAACACGGAGAATAAAAAAAAATCTAAACACAAAAACACTGGGGTAAGGGAGAGGAGGGAACGAGAGCAACCACAAGCCACAAAATTCCCGTGACTACACCACATCTCTGATCACCATGTCCCCCTCCCTCCCTGGCAACTTGCACACAAGCGCTTGCATGAACACACACGAACACGTGGTGTGTGTGTGTGTGTGTGTGTGTGTGTGTGTGTGTGTGTGTGTGTGTGTGCGCACGCGCGTAGCTTTATGATATTTTAATGAACTATATTTGCTGAATAAGAGAGATAAACCATTCTGAGAGATATTAATTCCCACGTGATAGTAACTTCAGGTTTGTTGTAATGACACCGTTTTCCTTCCATAGTTACTGAACTATTAATGGAATGATTGGAAATAAGTCACTTCATCCAACTTTTTTTTGGGTTACCTTAAATAATTTGCACACATGTTATTTACTTACCTCATCACGGTGGCTCCTGACCTGGTAGTAAAAGCTCTCGCTTCACACGCTTATCCGGGTTCGATTCCCGGCAAGGGTTGAAACACTGAAACACCTGTTGTCTATGTTCACCCGTTAGTAAAAAAATGGGTACCTGGGTGTTAGTCGACTGGTATGGGTCGCATCCCGGGACAAAATTGACCTAATTTGCCCGAAATACTCTGCATAACAAGGGGCTTTCTATATAGTAGTATGTCAGCTATGGTCTGTATACCTTGTACATGTACTTGTAGAAATAAAGATATTATTATATTATCACCCTAATGCAGTCTCCCAGCTCAGACAGACGGATTCCATCATCACTAAATGTAAGAAACTCATACAATATGATGGAATGGGACATATAAACATAGCTAGGTTTTCTTCCCACTGTTTAACTCCCTTATCGAATAGTGTAACATTACACTGGTGGTATACCAAGTGTGTATAGTAAAATACTAGACAAACTAAACCTAGTCCCTCCCTGACCACTCCATATACCGTTCTCTTACATGACAAACCCACTTTACGTTTTCTGTGGTGACAAGCTCTACCTGGCATCACAGACATCTGTACAACAACAAACTTCTCCATCTCACTCCGACAAGTTTCCACAACATGCACTCAAAGTAAAAACATTAATTCAAAGTTTATTCTCTATAAGGATTACAATGCTGAGTTTACAGAATTTGGTTATTGTGTGGTTTACATGTAGTAAAATAATAATTACAGAGTGTACCACTAGAACACCTAGCATGGCTAGGCATTTCGGGCAGACTTAGATTAATTCTTAAATTTAAAATATTACAAATTATGAGGTAAGTTGGTATTATGGCTAAGTGACTAAATACTAGTTTGTGAGTTTAGCAATGTGAATGCTTTTGTTTTGGCATAGTACATAGTTTCAGTATTGGAGTATCACAGGCCAACTTATGACTAGTTAGGATTCATTATTTTAAGATTGAGATTAATATTTCTGTTTATGGTCAAATGGGTGAGCGAGTGTAAGTGTGAACCACCAGGTGGTATTCGTGTAGTTAGTTGACGGGGTGTATAAGGGAGACAACACATTAAACAGTTTATCTAATACACTAGTAAATATGCATTCTCCATAGGTTGCCTCTCTTTTTAAGTACTCTAAAATAAATTAAGATAAAAAAAGCGACTGTCTGACTTTTTTGGGTTATCCTAGGTACTTTACACATATGCTGCTATGTATGAAAATTTATGTAACTGTATTTGTGTATACCTGAATAAACTTACTTACCAAATTATTCACAATCTAAAACATGGAATTTTACAACCCTGACTGCAAACATTAACAAAAACAGGTAAACTGGGTCTTATTAATTATTACTATTATATTTTATTTTATTAACACATTGGCCGTTTCACACCGAGGTAATGTGACACGAAATAGAACCCACCGAGGTAATGTGACACGAAATAGAACCCACCGAGGTAATGTGACACGAAATAGAACCCACCGAGGTAATGTGACACGAAACAAAACCCACCGAGGTAATGTGACACGAAATAGAACACTTTCATCATCACTCACTCCATCACTGTCTTACTACAGGCATACTGATACTACAGTTTACGAGGAAGCGCTAAATCTATACGGTCATAGCGCCAGGGGAATGGGAGGCAATCAGGATGGCTCCAAAGGAAGAGTAGCATCAATTACTTGGATCAAGAACTCCTGAGCAACATGAAGATAGCACCCAGGAAGAAGAGAGTATATGATTTGTGACTGTGGCGTAGAGAAGATAATTCCCAGAACCACTTAACTTAGAGGTATATATCTCAGGGTATATACACTGTCTTGATTTACATCATTACTTTGTGATTATCCTTGAGTGTGTACAGGTGATTTACAGCCGATGTGATTAACATATAAGAAATTAACCAACTAATTGGATATTGGGTGATAATATTCGTACCTTCCTCCCCTCTTCATTCATACCTCACATCCCCTCCCCTCCTCCTCACACATTCCTCACCATCCATCCCCACATTTTCTTAATTACGTGATAGAATATAACTGAAACACAGCTTTAGTTCTCACTGTGTAACCGCCACATAAAATAGTGTAACAACGCACTGCTGATATATTAAATTTTGCTGACAAAAAAAAAAAAGATCACTATGAATTTAGATTCCTGTGAAATTACCTCAGATTTCCAATTCGCACAAATTATTCCGCAGGTAATACGAATGAATTATAATGTTCTCATCAGTCTTGCTTACAAAAAAGTTGTATCATTGTAATTTCCAGAAAAATACTCTTGAAACATCTCTCTGTGCGCCTTCGATACATTTAATTGTACTGAAATGTTATTAGGTTTACACTTTACCTGGAGGGTATTCCGGGGATCAACGCCCCCGCGGCCCGGTCCACTGCTGTTACTGCTGGTCGCACGTAGTCCAACGTGCGAACCACAGCCAGGCAGATCCGGCACCGACTTTAAGTATCTGTCCAGCTCCCTCTTGAAGGCAGCCAGACCCTATTGGTAATTCCCTTTATGCATGGTGGGAGGCTGTTGAACAGTCTTGGGCCCCGGACACTTAGTGTTTTCTTCTCTTAGTGTACCATGGCGCCCCTACTTTTCATTGGAAGTATTTTGCATCGCCTGCCCAGTCTTTTACTTTCGTAGGGAGTGATTTCTGTGTGTAGATTCGGGATCATTCCTTCTAGGATTTTCCAAGTGTAATTATGATATATCACTCGCCTGCGTTCCAGCGAGTACAAGTCAAGTGTTTCCAAGCGTTTCCAGTAGTTGAGGTGTTCGATGGAACACATGTGCAGTAAAGGTTCTCTGTACACTCTAGATCTGCAATTTCACCTGCTTTGAACGGAGATGTTAATGTACAGCAGTATTACAGTCTAGAGAGAACAAGTGATTTAAAAACGATCATCATTGGCTTGGTATCTCTTGCTCCATGACTAGCCCCAACACCCTGACATGACTAGCCCCAACACCCTGACATGACTAGCCCCAACACCCTGACATGACTAGCCCCAACACCCTGACATGACTAGCCCCAACACCCTGACATGACTAGCCCCAACACCCTGACATGACTAGCCCCAACACCCTGACATGACTAGCCCCAACACCCTGACATGACTAACCCCAACACCCTGACATGACTAGCCCCAACACCCTGACATGACTAGCCCCAACACCCTGACATGACTAGCCCCAACACCCTGACATGACTAGCCCCAACACCCTGACATGACTAGCCCCAACACCCTGACATGACTAGCCCCAACACCCTGACATCACTAGTCCCAACACCCTGACATGGCTAGCCCCAACACCCTGACATGACTAGTCCCAACACCCTGACATGGCTAACCCCAACGCCCTGACATGGCTAGCCCCAACACCCTGACATGGCTAGCCCCAACACCCTGACAAGACTGGTCCAAACACCCTGACATGGCTAGCCCCAACGCCCTGACATGGCTAGCCCCAACACCCTGACAAGACTGGTCCCAACGCCCTGACATGGCTAGCCCCAACGCCCTGACATGGCTAGCCCCAACACCCTGACTAGACTGGTCCCAACGCCCTGACATGGCTAGCCCCAACACCCTGACATGGCTAGCCCCAACACCCTGACAAGACTGGTCCCAACACCCTGACATGGCTAACCCCAACACCCTGACATGGCTAACCCCAACATCCTGACATGGCTAACCCCAACACCCTGACATGGCTAACCCCAACACCCTGACATGGCTAACCCCAACACCTTGACATGGCTAACCCCAATACCCTGGCATGGCTAACCCCAACACCCTGACATGGCTAACCCCAACACCCTGACATGGCTAACCCCAACACCCTGACATGGCTAACCCCAACACCCTGACATGGCTAACCCCAACACCCTGACATGGCTAACCCCAACATCCTGGCATGGCTAACCCCAACACCCTGACAAGACTGTCCTCAACACCCTCACATGACTGGCCCCAACAGCCTGATATGAGTGGGCGCATGACCGGGGAAATGTAAGTGTCCCCTTCGTCATTCTTCAACCCAGATCACCCGAAATAAAATTACCGGTGATTTGTGACACAACGACCGTACTGGCGTCAGCGAGGATAATTAGCATCAACGACTGTCACATAGCGCAGCCATATAAAGACCAATAAGAGGAAACACCCACTGGTATCACTACTGTTTTCCTATATATGGGAGGCGGGGAGGAGTAACCTTCGGGTATCGTCTTTCTCTAAAGTTTATGCTGAAACTCAAGTGGAGTCTTTCCGAATATCTCAGAAAATATATTATAAAATGAATCAATTTGTACGATGTTGTGGAGTTTACATGTAGGATGCTGGAGATGGCTGGGGGCACAAGGCAACGTAGGTGAAAATTAATTTTAGTCAAAGTTATTTATTAAATATACTTGGGACAGTGTACAGCGTATGTAGAATGTAAGAAGGGTAGGGGATGTGTAGACCTAGTGTTTACACTGAAGCATGTAAGCGAACAATGCTTACATAAGAATAAGGAACTGTTTATAGCATTTATGAATAGTGGTAGGGAGTAATGTGGCAGATGTTGCGAATGTATGGAAGAGGCGGTAGGTTGCTTAAACTGTAAAGCGTATATAAGCGGTGTAAGACTCGGGTAAGGGTGGATGGGGGAGAACGGGACTATGTTCCGGTAAGAAGCATGCCTTGCAGGCAAGAATGTGTGATGTTACCTTAGTTAGCTGTCATATTTATAGACTGTAGCAGTAAATCCTAGGGTGTAGGGCAGAGGTGTGGGATTTATAGATGACGATTCTGATACGAAATGGGAGTTAGACACAATTGTTCTTTGCCGATTACGCCGTTCTTTTGAGAAATTCTGAAGAGAAGATGCAAAAGGTTGGTGGAGGAAGTTGGGAGGGTATATAAAAGAAGGAAATTAAGAATGAACACTGGAAAGATCGAGGTGATGAGAGCAACAAAATATCTAAACAATGAAAGATTAGATATCAGACTGTAGAGAGGGAACATGGATGAAATGAATGTATTTAGATACGAGTGAACACGCCGGTAGAATGTTCCTTACCTTCACTGGACGTCCCTCACACCAAATTTACATCAGTTTAGCCTGCCACATACCTGTCGTGAGAGAAATATATTAAGATGTGGAGACGTCTAGCAACAGTACTATGATGCGAGGAATAATAGTGAATATCAACACATGATGCAGATAAAACAATGTCCACATCACAGAGCATATACATGTATAAGTAAAAAATAAAACCATTATAAGAAGCTAAAATAGAGCCAAAAACTGCTCCACAGCCACGTAAGAAAAAATTATTTGTGAAAGACCAAGTGATCAGATGGTAGAAGGAAGGATAAATGTAAAAGACGACACAGATGACGTGCATCCTTTCCAAAGTAATGAAGAGGGCACACACACATCTGGAACCTCGGGCCAAGGGGCTCAACACACACACAACACTATGTTTACTATATATATCTCGTCACACATGCAATACTATGTTCATTATATCTAGCTCGTCACATACAACACAATGATCACTATATTTAGCTCGTCACATACAACACAATGATCACTATATTTAGCTCGTCACATACAACACAATGATCACTATATTTAGCTCGTCACACACAACACAATGATCACTATATTTAGCTCGTCACACACAACACAATGATCACTATATTTAGCTCGTCACATACAACACAATGATCACTATATTTAGCTCGTCACATACAACACAATGATCACTATATTTAGCTCGTCACACACAACACAATGATCACTATATTTAGCTCGTCACACACAACACAATGATCACTATATTTAGCTCGTCACACACAACACTGTTCACTACATCTAACCTCACTCCTCGAGACAATAATTTACCCTACTTAGGTCTCCATTATAATGTACACACTTTCTCACTATACTGTCACAGTACACCATCCAGGATCACATCACAGTTCTTAAGCAATGTCTCGTGAAGAAACTAACTCAGACTTTGCCATACTGGTTATGTAATGAATCTTCTCCAAAGTTCGGAACACTCTCCACTGACCATTATTATTATTAAGCACAATCGTCAAGACTGTCATGGGTCATACAGTATGACTCTCTGGTGTTGTGTTTCTTCCACACTCACATAACACTATATTATCACCATCAATAATATTATTACTATCTACAATATTATCTATAATATCACTATCTACAATATTATCACTGTCTACAATATTATCACTGTCTACAATATTATCACTGTCTACAATATTATCACTGTCTACAATATTATCACTGTCTACAATATTATCACTACAATATTATCACTGTCTACAATATTATCACTGTCTACAATATTATCACTGTCTACAATATTATCACTGTCTACAATATTATCACTGTCTACAATATTATCACTACAATATTATCACTGTCTACAATATTATCACTGTCTACAATATTATCACTGTCTACAATATTATCACTGTCTACAATATTATCACTGTCTACAATATTATCACTGTCTACAATATTATCACTGTCTACAATATTATCACTGTCTACAATATTATCACTGTCTACAATATTATCACTGTCTACAATATTATCACTATCTACAATAATATCACTGTCTACAATATTATCACTGTCTACAATATTATCACTACAATATTATCACTGTCTACAATATTATCACTGTCTACAATATTATCACTGTCTACAATATTATCACTGTCTACAATATTATCTACAACAGGTCAAGATAAAAACTGTTATATTCAACATCTTCCTCAATGTTCACTTAGCAAGACAAAATATTCTTCTGAGTTATCACAATATTTAAAATAACATCAAGTCGTTGTTAATATTCTTGAAATGATTCACAAAATTAAAATAATTCCGCCAATCCAATATAATATAAAAAGTTAATTCTTAATAATATTCCTCATAATATAAAATAAAAAGTTAATTCTTAATAATATTCCTCATAATATAAAATAAAAAGTTAATTCTTAATAATATTCCTCATAATATAAAATAAAAAGTTAATTCTTAATAATATTCCTCATAATATAAAATAAAAAGTTAATTCTTAATAATATTCCTCATAATATAAAATAAGAAGTTAATTCTTAATAATATTCCTCATAATATAAAATAAAAAGTTAATTCTTAATAATATTCCTCATAATATAAAATAAGAAGTTAATTCTTAATAATATTCCTCATAATATAAAATAAAAAGTTAATTCTTAATAATATTCCTCATAATATTAAATAAAAAGTTAATTCTTAATAATATTCCTCATAATATAAAATAAAAAGTTCGCTGCCAAAATTCCTCAAAAAATGTCTCATAAAAAATAATTTTGAATATTCCTCAGTCTGCGTCATACAAATAAAACGTTTATACTGTGTGAAGCTCTTCACAAGAGCTGGGTTGGCAGGTGGAGCTTCAGTGGGCACTCGGTTATGAGAGCTGGGTTGGCAGGTGGAGCTTCAGTGGGCACTCGGTGAAGCTCTTCACACCTTGTGAGAGCTGGGTTGGCAGGTGGAGCTTCAGTGGGCACTCGGTGAAGCTCTTCACACCATTTGGAGAGCTGAGTTGGCAGGTGGAGCTTCAGTGGGCACTGGGGAGGCGAAAGCTTGTAGTAAAGTAGAGTGATGTCCCAACTGGTCTGGTAATGCGGACTGATGTCCCAACTGGTCTGGTAATGCGAACTGATGTTCCAACTGGTCTGGTAATGCGGACTGATGTCCCAACTGGTCTGGTAATGCGGACTGATGTCCCAACTGGTCTGGTAATACGGACTGATGTCCCAACTCGTATGGTAATGCGAACTGATGTCCCAACTGGTCTGGTAATGCGAACTGATGTCCCAATTGGTCTGGTAATATAGAGGGTTGTAGTGTAAGGTTGTTAGGAGCCTGACTTCTACTTAAGCGCGTTAACAGGTGGGCAACGAATCGTCGATATTGTAAAAGCAGGTTCAGCAAGGCCCTGGTGTTGAAGTAACGGGTCCTGTCACCATCCTGTGCACGGGGGCACTCCATGTCTTGAGGTATCACACTAAGTTCCTCATTATCGTGAGTAACGCCACTCTCCACGTCTCGTGGAGTACTGGAGTCAAGACTCCTACGACAGTAACAATACAGTGAGCATGTACAAGCGGCGTAGATCAAAGCCACCTTTACTTCCCACCACCAGAATAATGGTCCCTCAGACCATACCAGATCTTCTGGCTCCAAGGATTTGAGAGAGTAAAGTGGCAGGCGAACCTGAATGTACTGTAGGACAATCATGGCTTTACCTATATAATTATCACCCCAAAAACCAGCATACAAAACCCAGATTTGCATCAAGCCAAAACTTAACTTTGGAGCAACGAAGCCAAATATCCATATCACGACTGCGGAGGAAAGTATGATAGCACAAGTTTCCAACGAAGCCTGAACTTCCTTGGTTTCATCTACTGTTAATTCATTTCCAAATATTACATTGTCTATGGGTATAAATTTATCGTTGTCTTCAAGGAACTTAAAGAATTTATTCTTGGTTTTAATGACAGTGGGGTCTTTTTGCCTGTCATCCAATGGTTGATCCAGGTTGTATTTTCCATACATAAGGCAAGTTAAGTCAGTAAGGACGACCAGCAGGAAGACGACCTCAGCAAGCCAAACCCACCATCGCTTCTTAGAGTAATTCATTTTCTGAATGTTTGATTGCAAACTTTTGATAAGAGTAAATAACTAAATTATAATGAACACAATAAAAATGCAGACACACCTAATAACTTCCACTAATATATATGGTTTGCTAGTGAAAATTAGTTAGGATAGAATAGTGAAAATTATTTGTGTAGTGAAAATTATAACTTATAACTTACACAATAACTATGTAGACAAACCTAATAACTTCCACTAATATATATGGTTTGCTAGTGAAAATTAGTTAGGATAGAATAGTGAAAATTATTTGTGTAGTGAAAATTATAACTTATAACTTACACAATAACTATGTAGACAAACCTAATAACTTCCACTAATATATATGGTTTGCTAGTGAAAATTAGTTAGGATCGAATAGTGAAAATTATTTGTGTAGTGAAAATCAGTTAAGTTGTGAAGTAAATGTTACTACAGTGTTGTAGTGAATGTTACTAGTGTTGTGTAGTGAATGTTACTACAGTGTTGTAGTGAATGTTACTACAGTGTTGTGTAGTGTAGGTTACTACAGTGTTGTAGTGAATGTTACTACAGTGTTGTGTAGTGAATGTTACTACAGTGTTGTGTAGTGTAGGTTACTACAGTGTTGTGTATTGAATGTTACTACAGTGTTGTGTAGTGTAGGTTACTACAGTGTTGTGTAGTGAATGTTACTACAGTGTTGTGTAGTGTAGGTTACTGCAGTGTTGTGTAGTGTAGGTTACTGCAGTGTTGTGTAGTGAATGTTACTACAGTGTTGTGTAGTGTAGGTTACTGCAGTGTTGTGTAGTGAATGTTACTACAGTGTTGTGTAGTGTAGGTTACTGCAGTGTTGTGTAGTGAATGTTACTGCAGTGTTGTGTAGTGAATGTTACTACAGTGTTGTGTAGTGAATGTTACTACAGTGTTGTGTAGTGAATGTTACTACAGTGTTGTGTAGTGTAGGTTACTGCAGTGTTGTGTAGTGAATGTTACTACAGTGTTGTGTAGTGTAGGTTACTGCAGTGTTGTGTAGTGAATGTTACTACAGTGTTGTGTAGTGTAGGTTACTGCAGTGTTGTGTAGTGAATGTTACTACAGTGTTGTGTAGTGAATAATACTACAGTGTTGTGTAGTGAATGTTACCACAGTGTTGTGTAGTGAATAATACTACAGTGTTGTGTAGTGAATAATACTACAGTGTTGTGTAGTGAATATTACTACAGTGCTGTAGTGAATGTTACTACAGTGTTGTAGTGAATGTTACTACAGTGTTGTAGTGAATGTTACTACAGTGTTGTGTAGTGAATAATACTACAGTGTTGTGTAGTGAATAATACTACAGTGTTGTGTAGTGAATATTACTACAGTGTTGTAGTGAATGTTACTACAGTGTTGTGTAGTGAATGTTACTACAGTGTTGTGTAGTGAATATTACTACAGTGTTGTGTAGTGAATGTTACTACAGTGTTGTAGTGAATGTTACTACAGTGTTGTGTAGTGAATGGTACTATAGTGTTGTGTAGTGAATAATACTACAGTGTTGTGTAGTGAATGTTACTACAGTGTTGTAGTGAATGTTACTACAGTGTTGTGTAGTGAATGGTACTATAGTGTTGTGTAGTGAATAATACTACAGTGTTGTGTAGTGAATGTTACTACAGTGTTGTGTAGTGAATATTACTACAGTGTTGTAGTGAATGTTACTACAGTGTTGTGTAGTGAATGTTACTACAGTGTTGTGTAGTGAATATTACTACAGTGTTGTAGTGAATGTTACTACAGTGTTGTGTAGTGAATATTACTACAGTGTTGTAGTGAATGTTACTACAGTGTTGTAGTGAATGTTACTACAGTGTTGTAGTGAATGTTACTACAGTGTTGTAGTGAATGTTACTACAGTGTTGTAGTGAATGTTACTACAGTGTTGTAGTGAATGTTACTACAGTGTTGTGTAGTGAATGGTACTACAGTGTTGTGTAGTGAATGTTACTACAGTGTTGTGTAGTGAATGTTACTACAGTGTTGTGTAGTGAATGTTACCACAGTGTTGTGTAGTGAATGTTACCATATCAGTGTTGTGTAGTGAATGTTACTACAGTGTTGTGTAGTGAATATTACTACAGTGTTGTGTAGTGAATATTACTACAGTGTTGTGTAGTGAATGTTACCACAGTGTTGCGTAGTGAATGTTACTACAGTGTTGTGTAGTGAATGTTACCACAGTGTTGTGTAGTGAATGTTACTACAGTGTTGTGTAGTGAATGTTACTACAGTGTTGTGTAGTGAATGTTACCACAGTGTTGTGTAGTGAATGTTACCACAGTGTTGCGTAGTGAATGTTACTACAGTGTTGTGTAGTGAATGTTACTACAGTGTTGTGTAGTGAATGTTACCACAGTGTTGCGTAGTGAATGTTACTACAGTGTTGTGTAGTGAATATTACTACAGTGTTGTGTAGTGAATGTTACCACAGTGTTGCGTAGTGAATGTTACTACAGTGTTGTGTAGTGAATATTACTACAGTGTTGTGTAGTGAATATTACTACAGAGTTCTGTAGTGAATGGTACTATAGTGTTGTGTAGTGAATGTTACTACTATGTTAGGTTAAAGGACACAAGTGCAACTAATGTGACATTTTATTGTGGGAACGTTTCGCTCTCCAGGAGCTTTGTCAAGCCGTTACAACCAGTACATGGACACACAGGGTATATATAGGCTCAGAGTGAGGTGTAATACTAGTGGTAGTAGTTGTAGTACTATTTGTTGTAGTAGTGATACAATATGGATATTATCAGGTCCAAGTCACCTACTGGCCTAAGCTAGTCAGGTCCAAGTCACATCCACTTAAGAAGGAAGGAGCAATGCATCAGACGGGTCATCGCAAGATTGAGACCCGTGCCAGGACTACGATCTTGGCGAACATTATACATACATCAGACTCACTGGCTCAAGCCAGTCAGGTCCAACTCACACAAACCCACACCTACTTATGTATTGGTCTTACCTATTTTTAAAACTACACAAGGTAATGTTTGGCTTCAATAACGCTACTTGGGAGTTAAAAGACGGGTCCAAGAGCTGAAGTTCAACACTCACAAATTAAACTAGGTATTTATTTCCACAGTCCTCCTTCCCTTCTCGTCCTCATCCTCCCCCTCCTCCATCACCCCGTCAGCACATACCCCACCTCCTCCCACTCAGAAGCCAAGCCCACGGCTTGTTCCGTCTGTGTCTGTGTGATAAGCAACACCAACAACAAAAACAGGAGGAGGAGGAGATTAGGAGATAAATTGAGAAGGAAGAGGAAGAACTGGACAACGATGAAAAAAAAATGCGGAAAAACACAAAGATAAGACAAAGAGGAGAAGGAGATGAGATGAGGAAGTACCCACCTACGCCCACCTTTGTTTTAATAAAGGCACGCCCCGCCCGCCCCCCTCCCCCCCACCAGTGCAATACTACTGACCACTAGTTCTCTCTCTCGTACCGTACGCTACCACTCATCTTTGGTCCACACGCAAGCACGCACGCACGCGCGCACGCACGCGCGCACACACACACACACACACACACGCACGCACGCACGCACGCACGCACACACACACACACACACACACACACACACACACACACACACACACACGCACGCACGCACACACACACACACACACACGCACGCACGCACGCACACACACACACACACACACACACACACACACACACACACACACACCTGGCTACAGGAACCATGATAATGTAATCACTGTACCCATCCACTCTCTACAACCTTCAAGGTCCTACCCACTGCCGCACCTTCCCCCACTTCAAATATTCACTTCCTCTTTCCTTATTCACAGACTTCCCCCACCCATTTTACCTCCCATCTCCACTCCTCTTCATGCCCTTGCTCACCTTAAACAGCAGGAGGCGTGGGCGTGGCAGGTGGACTTATGAAGGGCCCTCAATGCCACTCCTTGGCACCCCCTACGACGCCACCAGGCACTCAAGAAGACACTGAGGCCGCGCCCTCTTTATCCTCAACCACCCCTTACCCTACCTCCACACACAAACACACGGGGCCAGACGCTGTGACTTGACCCCTGCAACCATATGTAGGTGAGTACACACACATATACAGGCCAGAAACCAGTCATGGTGATCGACAAAACTTTTGTAGTAGCAGGCAAGTCTCCACCTCAGCGCAAACACACTGGTGAACGCAAATCAAGCAGTCTACACACTCCTCTGTGATGCATATATATATATATATATATATATATATATATATATATATATATATATATATATATATATATATATATATATATATATATATAATATATATATATATATATATAATATATAATATATAATATAATTATATATATATATATATATATATATATATATATATATATATATATATATATATATATATATATATATATATATATATATATATATATATATATATATATATATATATATATATATATATATATATGCAGAACAACCACTCTGAAAAAATAGAGAAATTCCAAGCGCTTTCGTGACTACTCACATTATCAAGGAACTATGAAGGTAAAGCATACAAGGAAGCTATATAAGGGGTCAGGCGAGCACCTCACTATCAGATCCCACAACGGTTAAACACGTGACGCGCGCCGACCCAACTTGGATAGGTCCTTTGCACAACTCACCCACAAACTATTCTACCCAAGAAATTTTAAAAATTATTTGTCCAGTGTATTATTAAATTCTTCCCAAATTCTATTAATTATAAATGGATCTAATTTATATAAACCAAAGGAAATATTCATATTATTGTAAAAACTGCTTTTTATGAAACAAGATTCAATTATATTCCTGTCGACCATGGACTTGCTTGATACTACTTTCTCAACTTTTTGAAAATCAATTGGATGGTTAAAATCTCTTACATGAATAAATAGAGCATTGGAATCTTGTCCAGTTCTAATGCTATATTTATGTTGTTTTAATCTTAGTTCGAGATTTTTACCAGTTTGACCGTAATAAACTTCATCGCAAATTTTACAAGGAATCTTATAGACACATCCATCAGCATTTTGGGGGGAATTCTTTATCAAAAGTTTTTTTACTGTATCAAGATTTTTGAATACAACTTTAATATTAAAAGTCTTAAGAAGAGAAGGCATATCAACCAAGTTTTCATGGTAAGGGAGAACCAACATATTTTTAGTTGAATAAGGCTGGTTGTCCCTTTTTGGATTGTAAAAAGTATTTCTAGCAACTTTAAAAGATTTATCAATTACATTTCTTGGGTATTTTAAATCATTACCTATTTCATAAATTTTGGATATTTCCTCATCTATGAACTCAGGACTACAAATTCGTAAAGCTCTCAGAAACATTGATGAGAAAACAGACAGTTTGACTCTATCTTGATGCGAGGAATAATAGCGCTTGGAATTTCTCTATTTTTTCAGAGTGGTTGTTTTGCATATTCCGAAATCACCTGTTTACTGTGATCTTATTGCGCATATATATATATATATATATATATATATATATATATATATATATATATATATATATATATATATATATAATATATATATATATATAATATATAATATATATATATATATATATAATATATATATATATATATATATATATATATATATATATATAAACACTATATATATGTATTATATATATATATATACACTATATATTTATTATATATATATATATATGTATTATATATATATATATGTATTATATATATATATATATATATATATATATATATATGTATATATATATATATGTATATATATATATGCAATAAGATCACAGTAAACAGGTGATTACAGAATATGCAAAACAACCACTCTGAAAGAATAGAGAAGTTCCTTGATAATGTGAGTAGTCACGAAAGCGCTTGGAATTTCTTTATTCTTTCAGAGTGGTTGTTTTGCATATATATATATATATATATATATATATATATATATATATATATATATATATATATATATATATATATATATATAAATCGGTCCACAGCAGGAATCGAAGCTGCACACTCTGATGCAGAGCGTGCAGGTTCGAATCCTGCTGTAGAGTGAGAGATAATGTAAATAATTTCGCCCGTTTGCGAATTGTTAAGTGTGTGCATGTGTAAAACAAGCCACAGGCGATGGAAATCTTCAGCTCAAGTACTTTCATACGTCTCCGTGCGTCATCAGGAGCTACACAATGTTGCAAGAGTAGCAACAGAAAAAATGAGAAGTTTTCTTAGAGTAAGATAGCGTGGTGACACGTTATCTTGTATTGTTAAGATCGCCTGTCTGCGATTGTATTGCATAATGTGTGCAAGCAAGGGGACAGACAGGAGGCCGCAAATCACAGCTCAATATCACTGACACATGAAATAGTAATAGCTCTGGAAAAAATCAAAGAAAATAGAGAATCTGTGAAGATGATCTTATTACAATCGAAAAAAAAATCGAAGGAGATGTGTCAGAAAAACACTGAGGATTTAGGGATGGGAAATTCTTCCTAATAAGCTTACTGGAATCTTACCACAGATTTAAAGTTATAAGATAGGTACGGTTAGAGTGTAGCATCGTAATCCAGAATGTAGAAGAGGCAGGAATAAAAGGTAGTGTGTTCCCGTGAATCAGGAAGAACCTGTAAGACAGGAGAAGACGAATAACAAGATAAGGTATGAGGATGGGCGAGAGTAACGAGTGGGGTCACACAAGTATCAGTACTGAAACATGTGCTGTTAGTAATGTATATAAAGACAGCAGAAACATCCCAAATTCATGTATGAACGCACACACGCAAGCGCATACAAATATGCACGCGCGCGCATGCACACACACCAGCTGTCCTTTCACTGGTATTGTTACCCCCCCCCCTTCCCCCAGCCATTCTCTGTGACGGGGTACTCTTGCTAGCAGGTCACACCTGTTACATACACCGCCCCCTCCCCCACCCAACACACAGCGAAAGACGCAGATGACAGCTAAAGACGCAAATAAGCTTACAAGGCTCATTACTCACTCATCTGAGGGACTGATTACCTCGTCTTCTGTTTATACTTCAACTGTCTTCGTATCTTGCCATGATAAAACCACTGGATGGCGAAACGTTGACATATTAAAGATACCCAGATGTTGCACATGTGTCTAATTCTTTATCAAGAATAAAGAACTCAAAAAAGATACTGTATATGCCTTTGATGAGTTTGATATAAAACACAAGAGAAGAAGGATCTGGGTGTAATAATGTTGGCAGACTTTTCTTTCAGATAACATGACACCAAAATAGGCCGTCGAATTCATTCTGACGAGGACATTAGAGCACTCCAGGAAGATTTGAATAAACTGATGCAGTGGTCGGAGAAGTGGCAGATGCAGTTTAATATAGACAAATGCAAAGTTCTAAATGTTGGACAGGACAATAACCATGCCACATATAAACTAAATAATGTAGATCTTAATATTACGAATTGCGAAAAAGATTTAGGAGTTCTGGTTAGCAGTAATCTGAAACCAAGACAACAGTGCATAAGTGTTCGCAATAAAGCTAATAGAATCCTTGGCTTCATATCAAGAAGCATAAATAATAGGAGTCCTCAGGTTGTTCTTCAACTCTATACATCCTTGGTTAGGCCTCATTTAGATTATGCTGCACAGTTTTGGTCACCGTATTACAGAATGGATATAAATGCTCTGGAAAATGTACAAAGGAGGATGACAAAGTTGATCCCATGTATCAGAAACCTTCCCTATGAGGATAGACTAAGGGCCCTGAATCTGCACTCTCTAGAAAGACGTAGAATTAGGGGGGATATGATTGAGGTGTATAAATGGAAGACAGGAATAAATAAAGGGGATGTAAATAGTGTGCTGAAAATATCTAGCCTAGACAGGACTCGCAGCAATGGTTTTAAGTTGGAAAAATTCAGATTCAGGAAGGATAAAGGAAAGTACTGGTTTGGTAATAGAGTTGTGGATGAGTGGAACAAACTCCCAAGTACAGCCATTGATAAAGCTCAATGGCTTGATAAAGCTCCTGGAGAGCGAAACGTTGCCACAATAAATGTCACATTAGTTGCACTTGTGTCCTTTTACTTTACAAAGTGTAGTCTTCAAGAGGAAACTAGACAATTTCCTCCGCCAAGTGCCGGATCAACCAAGGTGTGAAGAATCAGCGGACCGCCAGCAGCAACAACCTGGTTGACCAGGCAAGCAGGAGACAAAGCTGACCCAGGGCGGGGCCAGACAAACACACAAGGAGAGGCAAAGACGGAAACGGAAAGACAAAGTATGAGATATATATATGACTTACACTGAGTGACGGGATATCCTGCATCACTAATTCATCTACTGCACGTATACGACTTGAATATAAATAAAACCAGAAAGACAGCGAGGGATGAATCATCAGGATGAATAACTAACTGAATCCCACAAGGATCAGTATTAGGACCACAGTAGTTTCCAGAATGAAAGTAATGGAATCCCACATGGATCAGTATTAGGACCACAGTAGTTTCCAGAATGAAAGTAATGGAATCCCACATGGATCAGTATTAGGACCACAGTAGTTTCCAGAATGAAAGTAATGGAATCCCACAAGGATCAGTATTAGGACCACAGTAGTTTCCAGAATGAAAGTAATGGAATCCCACATGGATCAGTATTAGGACCACAGTTGTTACCAGGATGAAAGTAATGGAATCCCACATGGATCAGTATTAGGACCACAGTTGTTACCAGGATGAAAGTAATGGAATCCCACAAGGATCAGTACTGGGACCACCGTTGTTCATAACAGAACTCTTTCTCATGTGGATCACCCATATCCCTGTTTGGTGCTGAAGTGCAGCTTCTGAGAGGAATAAGAACAAGATAGGATAGAGATAGGCTCAAGAAAAGCTTGAACAAGTTGCACTGGTTGTCAGAATGTCAATGGTAGGATAGACAGAGAAGTATGTTAAAACAGTATCAGGTTTAGGGCATTTTACTCAGACGACGTTTCGTCCACAAGTGACAACCAATTCTTCATTCATGAGAAGTTTTAACGCCCCTGTTGCCCGAAACATCTAGGTAAAATGCCGAAAAGGTAATATTTTGTCTTATAAACATAGATAAACGCCTAGTTGAGTCTGAGCCTAACAAATACGTACAAAGTGAAAGGAATCTGAGGGCAGAGAAGACCGCGGACAGTGTACAGCCTAGGGAACGTGCAACCTACAAATATTGACAGAGACGTACATCAAATCATGTAACCTTAATGACAAATGCGGACACTAGCAAATCTCAGAATAGCATTAAAGGGGACCTAAGCGAACACTTTTAATAACTATACACAACACAAGTAAGGTTCATCACAAGCCATGGCAGCCCCAGCATCCAGACTCCATCTGATCAAACACACGTGCTAAAACTATCAATGTTCGAAGACTCGCCCCCCGGGCTTGTCCCTGTGTTCTGGGACATGAAGTGCCAGGAGAATCTTAAAGAACTGTATCTGACGACCCTGGAAAAAAAAGAGAACCAGGGAAGACACGAGAGAAGAACCAGGGAAGACACGAGAAGAACCAGGGAAGACACGAGAAAAGAACCAAGGAAGACACGAGAGAAGAACCAGGGAAGACACGAGAGAAGAACAAGGGAAGACACGAGAGAAGAACCAGGGAAGACACGAGAAAGAGGACAACTATAAGACATAATTACAACATTCAACCTAAGAGAAACTTACTAAGCAGTAAAGACCTACTTGGAAATGCGAGGAACAGAGACATGGGAGGGAAAAAACAAATAGGAGCCATGGCAACGCTAGGAAATATCTCTTTAGTCTCAGGATGAACGAAAAATGAAAGGAGCTAGAAGAGGAAATGCAACAAGTGCGACCATGGGGTAACTTCACACGGTATGAGCGCAAAAGGAATGACTGGGTAGGTGTGTAGATAAATGGTTCAGAGAACCGACAACTTGATAAATTAGACAAGTGCAACACTTGTGTATCTTTATTGTGGAAATGTTTCGCCACACAGTGACTTCATCGGTCCAATACAAAGAAGGATGGTGAAGATCAGGAGTATAGGGGTAATCAGTCCGTTAAGATTAATGGACTGATTACATCGACTCCAGTCTGATGGAATGATTACATCGACTCCAGTCTGATGGAATGATTACATCGACTCCAGTCTGATGGAATGATTACATCGACTCCAGTCTGATGGAATGATTACATCGACTCCAGTCTGATGGAATGATTACATCGACTCCAGTCTGATGGAATGATTACATCGACTCCAGTCTGATGGAATGATTACATCGACTCCAGTCTGATGGACTCATTACATCGACTCCAGTCTGATGGAATGATTACATCGACTCCAGTCTGATGGAATGATTACATCGACTCCAGTCTGATGGAATGATTACATCGACTCCAGTCTGATGGAATGATTACATCGACTCCAGTCTGATGGAATGATTACATCGACTCCAGTCTGATGGAATGATTACATCGACTCCAGTCTGATGGAATGATTACATCGACTCCAGTCTGATGGAATGATTACAT
The DNA here is from genome assembly GCF_038502225.1 of Cherax quadricarinatus. Lineage (NCBI taxonomy): Eukaryota > Metazoa > Arthropoda > Malacostraca > Decapoda > Parastacidae > Cherax > Cherax quadricarinatus. The sequence goes on from NC_091367.1 coordinate 12,382,111, forward strand.
CGACTCCAGTCTGATGGAATGATTACATCGACTCCAGTCTGATGGAATGATTACATCGACTCCAGTCTGATGGAATGATTACATCGACTCCAGTCTGATGGAATGATTACATCGACTCCAGTCTGATGGAATGATTACATCGACTCCAGCCTGATGGACTCATTACATCGACTCCAGTCTGATGGAATGATTACATCGACTCCAGTCTGATGGAATGATTACATCGACTCCAGTCTGATGGACTCATTACATCGACTCCAGTCTGATGGACTCATTACATCGACTCCAGTATGATGGAATGATTACATCGACTCCAGTCTGATGACTGATTACATCGACTCCAGTCTGATGACTGATTACATCGACTCCAGTCTGATGACTGATTACATCGACTCCAGTCTGATGACTGATTACATCGACTCCAGTCTGATGACTGATTACCCCAACTCCTGATCTTTATCATTCTTCTTTGTTCTGGACTGATGAAGCCACTGTGTGGCGAAACGTTTCCATAATAAAGATACCCAAGTGTTGCACATGTGTCTAACTTATCAAATGGGTAACTGGGTGGATGAATGTTAAATTTATCAAACAGAACACAATGAGTAACAGTAAACAGAGCGAAATCAGGAGCTGATACAGTGACACGTTGTGTCCATTAAATCAGAAGCTGATACAGTGACACGTTGTGTCCATTATGGCATGGTACTCGCCTCCCCCCCCCCCTCAGAAGCTGCTACAGTGACAAGTTGTGTCCATTATGGCATGGTACTCGCCTCCCCCCCCCCCTCAGAAGCTGCTACAGTGACAAGTTGTGTCCCCTATGGGATGGTACTCGCCTCCCCCCCCCCCTCAGAAGCTGCTACAGTGACAAGTTGTGTCCCCTATGGCATGGTACTGCCTCCCCCCCCCCTCAGAAGCTGCTACAGTACGTTGTGTCCCCTATGGCATGGTACTCGCCCCCCCCCCTTCAGAAGCTGCTACAGTGACAAGTTGTGTCATTATGGCATGGTACTCGCCTCCCCCCCCCCCTCAGAAGCTGCTACAGTGACACGTTGTGTCCATTATGGCATGGTACTCGCCTTCAGAAGCTGCTACAGTGACACGTTGTGTCCCCTATGGCATGGTACTCGCCTCCCCCCCTTCAGAAGCTGCTACAGTGACAAGTTGTGTCCCCTATGGGATGGTACTCGCCTCTCCCCCCTCAGGAGCTGCTACAGTGACAAGTTGTGTCCCCTATGGGATGGTACTCGCCTTCCCCCCTCCTCAGGAGCTGCTACAGTGACAAGTTGTGTCCCCTATGGCATGGTACTCGCCTCCCCCCCTCAGGAGCTGCTACAATGCAAAGCTGTGTCCCCTATGGCATGATACTCGCCTCTCCCCCCATCATTAGTCATTCTCATATCTGACAGACAGGGTCATCAATCATATCTGACAGGGTCATCAATCATATCTGATAGATAGGGTCATCAATCATATCTGACAGACAGGGTCATCAATCATATCTGACAGGGTCATCAATCATGTCTGACAGATAGGGTCATCAATCATATCTGACAGACAGGGTCATCAATCATGTCTGACAGACAGGGTCATTAATCATATCTGACAGACAGGGTCATCAATCATATCTGACAGACAGGGTCATCAATCATATCTGACAGACAGGGCCATCAATCATATCTGACAGACAGGGTCATCAATCATATCTGACAGACAGGGTCATCAATCATATCTGGCAGACAGGGTCATCAATCATATCCGACAGACAGGGTCATCAATCATATCTGACAGACAGGGTCATTAATCATACCTAACAGACAGGGTCATTAATCATATCTGACAGACAGGGTCATCAATCATATCTGACAGACAGGGTCATCAATCATATCTGACAGACAGGGTCATCAATCATATGACAGACAGGGTCATCAATCATATCTGACAGACAGGGTCATCAATCATATCTGACAGACAGGGTCATCAATCATATCTGACAGACAGGGTCATCAATCATATCTGACAGACAGGGTCATCAATCATTTCTGACAGACAGGGTCATCAATCATATCTGACAGACAGGGTCATCAATCATATCTGACAGACAGGGTCATCAATCATATCTGACAGACAGGGTCATCAATCATATCTGACAGACAGGGTCATCAATCATATCTGACAGAGTCATCAATCATTTCTGACAGACAGGGTCATCAATCATTTCTGACAAACAGGGTCATCAATCATATCTGACAGACAGGGTCATCAATCATATCTGACAGAGTCATCAATCATATCTGACAGACAGGGTCATCAATCATTTCTGACAAACAGGGTCATCAATCATATCTGACAGACAGGGTCATCAATCATATCTGACAGACAGGGTCATCAATCATATCTGACAGACAGAGTCATCAATCATATCTGACAGACAGGGTCATCAATCATTTCTGACAAACAGGGTCATCAATCATATCTGACAGACAGGGTCATCAATCATATCTGACAGAGTCATCAATCATATCTGACAGACAGAGTCATCAATCATATCTGACAGACAGGGTCATCAATCATATCTGACAGACAGAGTCACAATCATATCTGACAGACAGGGTCATCAATCATAGCCCTGTATCAACCTTTGAAAAAAATACTATTTCTTTTTATGAAAGTGGCGTCCACAGAAGACACAGCGACCCTCCAGGTTAGGTTAGGTAAGGTTAGGTTAAGTTAGGTTAAGTTAGGTTAAGTTAGGTTAGGTTAGGTTAGGTTAGGTTAGGTTAGGTTAGGTCAGGTCAGGTCAGGTAAGATTTGTCAGGAAACAGGACAAGTGTTTCCTGACGCGGGTCTCAGTGATATGATGACCGGCAGCTCGGTCATCTGACCGAGGACTTCTGCTGCCTTACCTCTCTGAGCTGGTACAGGTACAGAGAACCTTCACAGCTCAGTCAAGCACCTTAATTACTGGAAACGCTTAAGTTTCTAGAACTGTACTCGTTAGAACGTAGACGAGAAAGATACGTTACAATCCAAATCTGGAAAAAAGTGGAGGAATTAATTCCAAACCTGTACACCGAAACAACCACTTATAGTGTTAGGGGACCGCGACTCGACACCCTCTCTTCACGCATAAGGGGGATTACCAACAAACTTCTAGCTGTCTTCAAGAGGGAACTCGACAGATTTATCAAAACAGTTCCTGATCAACCGGGCTATGGTGCATACGTTGGATTGCTGGATTGTTGGATCGATCAGGCCAACAACCAGGAAGCTTAGTCTGGCACCGGACCTGTGGGAGGAGGACCCTCCGGAAGCGATTCCAAGTAGGTAGATCCTGGGGTGCGAGGGCGCTGACTCTAGCAACACTTTCCAGGTAGTTAAACTTTAGATACATGGTTTCATGAATAAGTACGGCAAGGCCCGTGATGAGATATGCCAATAAATCTCAGTGGAAGTAATTTAAAACAGGCACGGCCAGGGACTGTACCTCGACCCCTGCAAGAGGCACGGCCAGGGACTGAGCCTCGACCCCTGCAAGAGGCACGGCCAGGGACTGAGCCTCGACCCCTGCAAGAGGCACGGCCAGGGACTGTGCCTCGACCCCTGCAAGAGGCACGGCCAGGGACTGTGTCTCGACCCCTGCAAGAGGCACGGCCAGGGACTGTGTCTCGACCCCTGCAAGAGGCATGGCCAGGGACTGTGTCTCGACCCCTGCAAGAGGCACGGCCAGGGACTGTGTCTCGACCCCTGCAAGAGGCACGGCCAGGGACTGTGTCTCGACCCCTGCAAGAGGCACGGCCAGGGACTGTGTCTCGACCCCTGCAAGAGGCACGGCCAGGGACTGTGTCTCGACCCCTGCAAGAGGCACGGCCAGGGACTGTGTCTCGACCCCTGCAAGAGGCACGGCCAGGGACTGTGTCTCGACCCCTGCAAGAGGCACGGCCAGGGACTGTGCCTCGACCCCTGCAAGAGGCACGGCCAGGGACTGTGCCTCGACCCCTGCAAGAGGCACGGCCAGGGACTGTGTCTCGACCCCTGCAAGAGGCACGGCCAGGGACTGTGTCTCGACCCCTGCAAGAGGCACGGCCAGGGACTGTGCCTCGACCCCTGCAAGAGGCACGGCCAGGGACTGTGCCTCGACCCCTGCAAGAGGCACGGCCAGGGACTGTGTCTCGACCCCTGCAAGAGGCACGGCCAGGGACTGTGCCTCGACCCCTGCAAGAGGCACGGCCAGGGACTGTGTCTCGACCCCTGCAAGAGGCACGGCCAGGGACTGTGTCTCGACCCCTGCAAGAGGCACGGCCAGGGACTGTGCCTCGACCCCTGCAAGAGGCACGGCCAGGGACTGTGTCTCGACCCCTGCAAGAGGCACGGCCAGGGACTGTGTCTCGACCCCTGCAAGAGGCACGGCCAGGGACTGTGCCTCGACCCCTGCAAGAGGCACGGCCAGGGACTGTGCCTCGACCCCTGCAAGAGGCACGGCCAGGGACTGTGTCTCGACCCCTGCAAGAGGCACGGCCAGGGACTGTGTCTCGACCCCTGCAAGAGGCACGGCCAGGGACTGTGCCTCGACCCCTGCAAGAGGCACGGCCAGGGACTGTGCCTCGACCCCTGCAAGAGGCACGGCCAGGGACTGTGTCTCGACCCCTGCAAGAGGCACGGCCAGGGACTGTGTCTCGACCCCTGCAAGAGGCACGGCCATGGACTGTGTCTCGACCCCTGCAAGAGGCACGGCCAGGGACTGTGTCTCGACCCCTGCAAGAGGCACGGCCAGGGACTGTGTCTCGACCCCTGCAAGAGGCACGGCCAGGGACTGTGTCTCGACCCCTGCAAGAGGCACGGCCAGGGACTGTGTCTCGACCCCTGCAAGAGGCACGGCCAGGGACTGTGCCTCGACCCCTGCAAGAGGCACGGCCAGGGACTGTGCCTCGACCCCTGCAAGAGGCACGGCCAGGGACTGTGTCTCGACCCCTGCAAGAGGCACGGCCAGGGACTGTGTCTCGACCCCTGCAAGAGGCACGGCCAGGGACTGTGCCTCGACCCCTGCAAGAGGCACGGCCAGGGACTGTGCCTCGACCCCTGCAAGAGGCACGGCCAGGGACTGTGTCTCGACCCCTGCAAGAGGCACGGCCAGGGACTGTGCCTCGACCCCTGCAAGAGGCACGGCCAGGGACTGTGTCTCGACCCCTGCAAGAGGCACAGCCAGGGACTGTGCCTCGACCCCTGCAAGAGGCACGGCCAGGGACTGTGCCTCGACCCCTGCAAGAGGCGCGGCCAGGGACTGTGCCTCGACCCCTGCAAGAGGCACGGCCAGGGACTGTGTCTCGACCCCTGCAAGAGGCACGGCCAGGGACTGTGTCTCGACCCCTGCAAGAGGCACGGCCAGGGACTGTGTCTCGACCCCTGCAAGAGGCACGGCCAGGGACTGTGCCTCGACCCCTGCAAGAGGCACGGCCAGGGACTGTGTCTCGACCCCTGCAAGAGGCACAGCCAGGGACTGTGCCTCGACCCCTGCAAGAGGCACGGCCAGGGACTGTGCCTCGACCCCTGCAAGAGGCACGGCCAGGGACTGTGCCTCGACCCCTGCAAGAGGCACGGCCAGGGACTGTCTCGACCCCTGCAAGAGGCACGGCCAGGGACTGTGTCTCGACCCCTGCAAGAGGCACAGCCAGGGACTGTGCCTCGACCCCTGCAAGAGGCACGGCCAGGGACTGTGCCTCGACCCCTGCAAGAGGCACGGCCAGGGACTGTGCCTCGACCCCTGCAAGAGGCACGGCCAGGGACTGTGTCTCGACCCCTGCAAGAGGCACGGCCAGGGACTGTGCCTCGACCCCTGCAAGAGGCACGGCCAGGGACTGTGCCTCGACCCCTGCAAGAGGCACGGCCAGGGACTGTGCCTCGACCCCTGCAAGAGGCACGGCCAGGGACTGTGTCTCGACCCCTGCAAGAGGCACAGCCAGGGACTGTGCCTCGACCCCTGCAAGAGGCACGGCCAGGGACTGTGCCTCGACCCCTGCAAACACTCGGCGAGGCTTGGCAAGTACAAAAAAAAATTTTTAGGCAATGGAAGAATTTTAGTAAACTTACAATATATAGGAAAATCACAGATAAATGTCAGTTCACAGTTAACATCAACGACTATATACACACTGAAGAAAAAACTCGCATAGTTTAAATGACACTAAGTCATAGTGAACACCTTAATTAACAACATTGTGGTTAATAAAGGTAATGAGCGAAGATAAGTGCTGTGTACTCCACCTTGTGGTATTTACATGCTATTACAATACCAAGGGAATTCACTTTGACCAGTATAAGAATTACTTAAGTTAAATAGCATCAGATGATGTAATTTGATGGATTTAATGTTTTTTTCAAGAATGTGCTGATAGTGCCCTAGAGTCTGAGTCACTCTCAGGGATGGAGGAACTCGACCCCTTACTGCCCTATCACTCCCATTAACTGCAAGTGTAATTACTGACTTAATGAAGCACTCAAGCTACCGTGCAATGGGAGGGAAGGAGGGGAGGAGGAAAGGAAAGAGGGGGAGATAGAGGAGAGGCAGAGAGGGTGACTACATATCAACTACCACCTAACAAAATTACTACCTACCACCTGGTTAGGTTAAGTTTTACTACCCTCTAACCATTCCCCCCTCCGCTACCAAACCACCAACCAACACTAGCACTTACCCCCAACTATCACCACCACAAAACTACCACCAGTTAACCAACTATCAAGTAACTACTAACGAACTACCAACTATCACTTAGTATCCAAGTTTCCCCAACCACGTCTCAAGGAACCAGTTTTTATGTTCCTCAATTTAAAAGATCGTCTTCCACTTAAAATTCCTTCATTTATGTAAAAGCCACCACTGTTTCGCCTCCTCTGTCACTCTCTCTCTCTCTCTCTCTCTCTCTCTCTCTCTCTCTCTCTCTCTCTATATATATATATATATATATATATATATATATATATATATATATATATATATATATATATATATATATATATATATATATATATATAGGAGGTGGTAGAAGAAAATATTCAAACAGCTCCGGGGAGAACCTTGAGTTTTCCCTGAGGTACGTTTATTGTCTTCTCTGAGGATGAGGGTCCCCATTACAGCTATAGAGGTTGTACTTTTAAATATATATATATATATATATATATATATATTGTATATATATATTGTATATATATATATATTGGCAGTTTGGAGGGATATGTTGTGTATCTTTATATGTGTATGCTTCTAGACTGTTGTATTCTGAGCACCTCTGCAAAAACAGTGATAATGTGCGAGTGTGGTGAAAGTGTTGAATGATGATGAAAGTATTTTCTTTTTGGGGATTTTCTTTCTTTTTTGGGTCACCCTGCCTCGGTGGGAGACGGCCGACTTGTTGAAAAAAAAATATATATATATATATATATATATATATATATATATATATATATATATATATATATATATATATATATATATATATATATATATATACGGATCTGGGGTGATTATTAGGCACTGACCTTCCTTGATACAACTTTAAAAATTATAAGAAAACTCCAGTACCTGCTGGAAGTACAATGTTGGTAATTCCAGTACCTGCTGGAAGTACACAAGTGTTGGTAACTCCAGTACCTGCTGGAAGTACAATGTTGGTAACTCCAGTACCGGCTGGAAGTACACAAGTGTTGGTAACTCCATTACCTGCTGGAAGTACACGTGTTGGTAATTCCAGTACCTGCTGGAAGTACACATGTTGGTAACTCCAGTACCTGCTGGAAGTACACGTGTTGGTAACTCCAGTACCTGCTGGATGTACACAAGTGTTGGGTTCAAGATATCCTTGCATCAAAGGGTCGACCTCCTGGTACTCCCAGCCAATACCACATACATGACACCTAACAGTTCGGTTTCTTACAACTTGGAACAGTCATTAGGTGAGTAGGTACTCTTCCTCCTCCTCCCAATAACACACAAATCGACGCCTTCAAAAATCCAACACAAATATCCTTCAAAATTAAAGTTGTGCAGCATCTTAGGTTGGCAGTGAGACACTGGTTTATGTGATCAATATTATCAATGACTGCAAGAAGCAACGTTCCTGCTGCTGGTGGTGCTGCTGGTCCTCTTCCTCCACCGCCACCTCAAGCAATATGAAAGCGATAAGGAAGCAGAATGTAGAAGCAACAATAAGGTAAACGAGGAGATAAATATGGGGTAATACGAGGAGGCATAAGTAAGAAGACGATGCAGGGAAGGATGACTTCGGAAAGGAGAGTGGAGTAAGAGGGAGTGGGAAGTTAGCACCAACACATCATGTTATCACCTCTGTTGCCTTAATATTCAATAGGCCTAGCTTCTCCCTACGAGCCCCGTGGGGGCGGGGACTGTGGCTAGGCCTGGGGACACTTGGTCTCAAAGATGAGGGGGTACTTGTACCTCCTCCCATGGGAGACTTAGGTCTCGAGATACTCCCCAGATAGGGAGCCAAGGCCGGGTCACCACTACTTGGAAAAGACCCGGACCGGGAGAATACCGGCGAATAAGAAAAAAAATCAATAAAGCTCTCAGGTGTTATCATCACTAAGTGACACAAGACTACAAGAGTTTCACACACACACACACACACACACACACACACACACACACACACACACACACACACACACACACACACACACACACTCATGCCCTAGTAAACAGTAGCTATTAAGTACCAGGTTTACTTTCACATTTACAGCTGTCAACTAAAATAACTTAATAATATCAATGACCAGAAATCCATTAGAGTAAAAGCGCCTAATCTACTTGTCATATCATTTTTTTTTTTTAAATCCTGTAAAATATTACAATACAGAGGAAAATGCACTAGAACGCGATTTTATCGCCATAAATTAATTAACGGATTGATATATATTTTAGTCAATTAAAATAAGATTAATTTGCAATCCCTTTTCATTATTAAGTCTCCCAGGTTAGTTAAGAGAGGAAAGAAACCAAAAAAGGAAGTGAGGGGGTTTACTTCAAACTAAGATTAGATCAACCTTTTAAAAATTACTCTGAATTTCTACTGTGTGTACCTTACCTTTGATATACCCATGATGAGTTTCAAGAATTTTCCTACCGCTGCAGCCCGGCCTTAGGCCAGGCTTGTCTGGTGCTTGCTTGGTTGAGCAGGCTTTTGTTGTTAGCGGCCCACTGGCCCACATATCTTATCACAGCTTGGTAGATCTGGCACCTGGCAGAGGTATTTATCCAGTTTCCTCTTGAAGACTTCTACACTTCTTCCGGTAGAGTTTTTGATATTTTATGGTAAGATGGTGAACAGTCTGGGACGACGGATGTTGATACAACGCTCTCTTATTGTGCCCACGGCGCACTTGCTCTTTAATGGGTTTATTGCACAAAATCTTCGGTATCTCTCACTCCAGTACATTGTTATGACAGTGTGCAGATTTAAGACTAAGTCTTCAAGTATGTTCTACATTTAGTCAAACAACTTTTATTTCTTCCTATAAAAAGTTATTTATGAAGCTTTAATTAAAACTGGTATAAGAGAGTATAAAGGTGTGGACGGGTAAGCTAGCGGGAAGTTCTCTGACGTAAAAATAAAAACTACCCAAGTGGATAAAAAGGCTTAAAGGAAGAATATTTGGATTTCTTCCTGAAGCCATCTGAATATTCCACTTCCCCTACCACCCCAAGTTTTCATTCTTTTTCTCTTCCAACAGTTACAAGTTGAGAATCAAGTGAAGGTTGGGCTGGACACTGAACCAGGTGACAGGTCTGACACAACTGAACCACCAACCACCAACCACCAACACAACTGTCTTCTGTCTTAATAATTACATTCTTCAAAGAGAAAACTGGATGAAGGAAACAGAAACAAAGCAACAGCAGCAATAACAAACATAAAAATCACAAATACAAAGAAAGGCAGAAAAAAAGTCACAAGAAGAAGCATAACAACAACCACAACGAAGACGAGGAAGAAGAGAAGGATGAAAGAGGAGAATGGGAAGGAAGAGGATGGGAAGGAAGGGGAGGAAGAGGAAGGGAAGGAAAGGGAGGAAGAGGATGGGAAGGAAGGGGAGGAAGAGAAAGAAAAGGAAGACGAGAGGAGGAGAGGAAAGGGAAGAACAGGAGAACAGAAAGAGGAAGATAAAAGGAAGAGAAGGAGGAGATAATGAAGAGAGGAGGAGGCAGCTAGGAGTGTCCAGTAATAAGATAATCATTGGCTGGCGCCTTATAACTCCCGCCCACAACACTCAAATCACCACCTTCACTCTCTAGCTGGGTGGGGAAGTAGGGGAGGGGAGGAAAGAAGGGGTGGGAAGGGAAATAGGGGTGGGGAGGGTAGGGTAGGGAAGTAGAGGAGGGGTGGGAAGGGTAGGGAAGTAGAGGAGGGGAGGGATGAAGGAGTGAGGAGGGAAAGGATGTAGGGGTAGGGAAGGGAATGGAATAGGGGAGGCATGTGGGGAGAGAAGTAGGGGTAGGGAGGGAAGGGATAAAAGGGTGGGGAGGGCAGGGATGTAGGAGTGGGGAGGCGGGTGGGGAGTGCGTGTTGTGTACTCACCTAATTGTGGTTTCAGGGGTCGATTCACAGCTCCTGGCTCCGAGTCACGCGTGAGGGGTGATATGTATGTGTATTTATCCAACATACACCAAAATGTATACCTCAGTGTATACACACCCAGAGTATTAAAGTAGGTTACTTTAGGGATTAAAGTAATTTTAACCTAACGAAATTCGGGATTAAAGTAACTTTAATCCATATTTAGTGGACTGAAGCAGTCTTGACCGGTGCTCAACAGATGGCATGAAGCTTTAATGACTCGTGTAGTCGATAGGCTTGAAACCTCATTAACCACGTCAATCCAGCTTCACGCCATGCAATGATTTACCTGCAAATTTCTACGTTATCTAAGCTTACCTGGACACCGCGCTGCCAAACGTGTCACCCTCATTTATCTTTACAAATTTGTTGCTAAATATACGATTTTTTGTAAGTTCAAGTAACGTTTATAAGTTCGAGTGTAGATGAATGGTTCAGAGAACCGACAAGTTGATAAATTAGACACATGTGCAACTCTTGGGTATCTTGATTGAGGAAACGTTTCGCCACAAAGTGGCTTCATCAGTCCATACAAAGGAGAATCGTGAAGAGCAGGAGAATGAGGTGATCAGTCCCTCAACCTTGAGTCGATGTGGCCAGTCCATCATGTACAATCCTGTCAGACACTGCAATTTCTTGGGATCTTAATACTTGGGAATTCTTCGCTTGCCTAACCCTTGGGCACGACCTACTTCCACATGGTCAAATGTGACACCACCTTCGACTGCTGCACCTCTCCTGCCTACGGTATATAAGCTACTTCTCTGCTCATATGCTGTATTCTATTCAAGATTGATGGACTGACCACATCGACTCAAGGTTGAGGGACTGATAACCTCATTCTCCTGCTCTTCACGATTCTCCTTTGTATGGACTAATGAAGCCACTGTGGCGAAACATTTCCTCAATAAAGATACCCAAGAGTTGCACATGTGTCTAATTTATCATAAGTTCGAGTAACTTTTATAGGTTCAAGTATGTTACTTATAGGTACCTTAAAGTCAGTACCTGACCAGCCGGGCTGTAGTTCGTACATGCAGCCAGCAGTAACAGCCTTGTAAATCAGGCCCTGATCCAGCACGAGGCCTGGTCAAAGACTGGGCCGCGGGGGCGTTGACCCCCGAAACACGTCCAGGTATACCTGTGGTACATTTTTCAAGTCATCGCCCCCACGGCCCGGTCACAGACAAGGCTTCTTGGTCTGGCCATTTTTTAAATTGCAGGGAACGTTTAGAAATGTGAATCGCTTAAAAAAACGAACGGTGTAAAGGAGGGAAGGTTGGGTAATTAGAGGGTAGTGATAGGATGTAGGAGGGGAGAGGATGGCAGGTCAGAGATGGGGTAGATGATGAGGAGGAGGGAGAGGCAGGCAGGCAGGCAGGTAGGTAGATAGGTAGATAGGTGTGTGTGTGTGTGTGTGTGTTGTGGGAGGGAAATAATGGTGAATGTATTAAGTAGAGTACTAGAATGGGAGTGAGGAAAAGGGCAAGAAGAGAGAAAGAGAGAGAAATAGAAAAAAAGAAAGAAAAAGATGAGAGAGAGAGAGAGAGAGAGAGAGAGAGAGAGAGAGAGAGAGAAACGTGAGGGTAGGTTTATGAACATTATTGCAGCACGGGTGTGAAGCAGATTTCCTGGGGTGAGAACTAGGAGTGTGGGTTGCAGGGTGGTGGGTGGGTGAGTGGCTAAGTACCCAACCCACCCCAGGCTACCATCTGCATCTCAGACTGAGAGTTCCGGCTCCGGGACGAAGTCAAAGACTACACACCAAAGAAAAACACACCCATGATTCACTGTTGTGTATTTGTCGGAAATATTAATCAGCATTTCTTTTATTTTTCAGAGTTTGAAACGTACGATATCCAACATTATCATCAATTTGACACTATCGTTATCAACTTGCTATCTATAATACAACAGTGACGACGTCACTCTTATATTACAGAAGTCATAACCACAAAACATACTACAAGTTTTAAAATTATTGAAAATTCTTGTATAATTTCATCTATTATATTTTATTATTATTATTATTATTATTATTATTATTATTATTATTACTATTATTATTATTATTTATTGTAGTATTCAAAGTAAAATTACTTACATTCTACAAATCACACGCATTTTTCGTTCTAAGTCACGTAAATTTAGAAGAAAGGAGAAATATCCCCACTGTTTACACTGAAAAAGATGCTAGGTTCTTAGTCAAGCAGGCACTCTGTGGGAAAGAATAGCTCCCTCCTGGAAAAGAAAGGTGGCACCAATTACGTAGGTACCGAAGTTTGTTTAGTATAAAACTTCTTGGAGATCCAGTAGCAAATTTAAGGGGCATGAAACTTCCCCTCAGACCTCTGCAACACAACTCTCCTCAAAAATTTAAGTTATACCATTAAGGAAAGATCCTGGACTTCACCTTACAACACAGACAAAGCAAATGCGACAGTAATTAGTGGAAAAATGAACATGTTATTAGAAGACGGGGGGCATTTACATGCCTCTTAACACAGCTATCACTGCTTCTACTACCAACAGTCTGACTGATCGGGACGCAGGAGCGATGACTCCCGGAAGTGACTATAGTTAGCATCGAAGACATTTTCCTGCCTCTGCTTCACACTGATGAAGGTCTAAGACAGTGAACATTTATCATGGCTGAGGGACTGACTACCTCATCTTTCACTGTCTCCAGTATGTATCTGGACTGAATATAAAAAGTCACTGGTTAACGAAAAGTCTTCATAATAAAGATACCCAGGTGTTGCAGACGTGTGTTATTCCTCTAAGACATCACCAGACATACACCAACGTAAGTTCTGCAAACGTACCCACTGTTCCATGTAACTGGCAAAAGTACCCACTGTTCCATGTAACTGGCAAAAGTACCCACTGTTCCATGTAACTGGCAAAAGTACCCACTGTTCCATGTAACTGGCAAAAGTACCTACTGTTCCATATAACTGGCAAAAGTACCCACTGTTCCATATAACTGGCAAAAGTACCTACTGTTCCATGTAACTGGCAAAAGTACCCACTGTTCCATGTAACTGGCAAAAGTACCTACTGTTCCATATAACTGGCAAAAGTACCCACTGTTCCATATAACTGGCAAAAGTACCTACTGTTCCATGTAACTGGCAAAAGTACCTACTGTTCCATATAACTGGCAAAAGTACCTACTGTTCCATGTAACTGGCAAAAAACTAGGTATGTGAAACCTTTAATGAGATTCACAAGCGCATATAAGAACCCCAATATGCCAGAAGAACAGACAAGCTGAACAAAGTCTGCATAATACACTGTAATTCCCACAACCACTTGATGATCTGGAATGATGCACTACTAATTATCAAGGAGGATGACACTCAAAGAAGCTACCTTGAAGGCGCACTTATCAGTGTCTCCACCAGCGTCAACCAGAACAGTTTCTACAATTTACAGTAGCTGCATCTCTTTACATAAAACTCCCAGGATGTTTGGAAATGTATGTAACCTGACGCGGTTTACCTGTGATTATGTCGCTTTATGAGCTAAACGTCATCAATAAACGTTCCGTACATTGCCAGTATCTCATTCCATTACCTATTCAGCTCGTCTAACCATTCTGAAAGCTCCTCAGTTTTGATACAATGAGACTACTCTCATCTACAACTATTAACAAACACGTAAAGTCCTACATTCTTTATAAATTTGAATATACTCAAACCTGAATCCAAGTTTTCACGTGCACATTTCAATATTCTCCTTCTTTATTTCAAGTTTTGCAAAATATTAATTCAGTGTTCTTAACTTATTTTCGTAGTTTAAATTCCTTATACAGAGAGTTAATTAACTTGTTATTGAGCGCATTTGAGTCCATTCTAACATATGGAATTTAGAAATGCGCCACACAGTCTATATACTTAGTATAATCTAAATGGTGCATCTAAATAATGCCCAGCAGTGACGGCGCTAAGGAAGGGGCTGGGGAAAAGGGTCTAAAGCCTCGCTAAATAAAAACAGTAATAATGATATCAGCACCAAATATCTGCTAGTAGGCTGAGGGACTGATTACCTCATCTTCCATTTGTTTACGTCCTTATTTATATAGAGCCACTGGATGGTGAAACCTCTACAGAGTAACGATACCTAAATGTTACACAAACGTCTAGTTTATTAGGTTGATGGTATTACATAATAAAAATATTGTTTCAAAACAAGTCTCCTAGCCTCCAGACAGTATGACATACACTGCTTCAAAACAAGTCTCCTAGCCTCCAGACAGTATGACATACACTACTTCAAAACAAGTCTCCTAGCCTCCAGACAGTATGACATACACTACTTCAAAACAAGTCTCCTAGCCTCCAGACAGTATGACATACACTGCTTCAAAACAAGTCTCCTAGCCTCCAAACAGTATGACATACACTACTTCAAAACAAGTCTCCTAGCCTCCAAACAGTATGACATACACTACTTCAAAACAAGTCTCCTAGCCTCCAAACAGTATGACATACACTACTTCAAAACAAGTCTCCTAGCCTCCAGACAGTATGACATACACTACTTCAAAACAAGTCTCCTAGCCTCCAAACAGTATGACATACACTACTTCAAAACAAGTCTCCTAGCCTCCAGACAGTATGACATACAGTTTCAAAACAAGTCTCCTAGCCTCCAAACAGTATGACATACACTGCTTCAAAACAAGTCTCCTAGCCTCCAGACAGTATGACATACACTACTTCAAAACAAGTCTCCTAGCCTCCAGACAGTATGACATACACTACTTCAAAACAAGTCTCCTAGCCTCCAAACAGTATGACATACACTGCTTCAAAACAAGTCTCCTAGCCTCCAGACAGTATGACATACACTACTTCAAAACAAGTCTCCTAGCCTCCAGACAGTATGACATACACTACTTCAAAACAAGTCTCCTAGCCTCCAAACAGTATGACATACACTGCTTCAAAACAAGTCTCCTAGCCTCCAGACAGTATGACATACACTGCTTCAAAACAAGTCTCCTAGCCTCCAAACAGTATGACATACACTACTTCAAAACAAGTCTCCTAGCCTCCAGACAGTATGACATACACTACTTCAAAACAAGTCTCCTAGCCTCCAGACAGTATGACATACACTGCTTCAAAACAAGTCTCCTAGCCTCCAAACAGTATGACACAGACTACTTCAAAACAAGTCTCCTAGCCTCCAGACAGTATGACATACACTGCTTCAAAACAAGTCTCCTAGCCTCCAGACAGTATGACATACACTACTTCAAAACAAGTCTCCTAGCCTCCAGACAGTATGACATACACTACTTCAAAACAAGTCTCCTAGCCTCCAGACAGTATGACATACACTACTTCAAAACAAGTCTCCTAGCCTCCAGACAGTATGACATACACTGCTTCAAAACAAGTCTCCTAGCATCCAGACAGTATGACATACACTGCTTCAAAACAAGTCTCCTAGCCTCCAGACAGTATGACATACACTACTTCAAAACAAGTCTCCTAGCCACCCTTTCCAGCATGACAGCCGCCCCTAAGACTCCGACCCCTCCCAGTACAGAAATTCTGGCCCCCTTCCTGGGCCCTAGCATAATCTAAACAAGATCCCGGAATAATCTACTCGATACAGTAACACAATCTAAATACATGTGTGCGCTGTGCCTAAATTACTGCAGTGTAAGGTGCTAGCACATGCTGTATCCTGCTGCAATGTGCTGTAGCTGCATGGCAGGTCCGGTCAAGTCTACCTCATAAAACCCTTAACACGCGCCTACACACACACACACACACACACACACACACACACACACACACACACACACACACACACACACACACACACACACACACACACACAGTGAATTATTCATTTACAAAACGAGTAGTTAACAAGTGGTGGAATTCGTATTATTATTATTATTATTCTTATTTAGCAGTAGTAATAACAGCAACAGAAGATTAGTGGGGAACCGATGAGCCTGGAAGGGTCATACAGAACCTGAGTAATGAAAGGTAATTCCTTATTTGATCCGAGAAAGGGTAGGTTAGCTGCATTGCCTTGGATCAAAGGCCCTTCACCAGCATCAGTAATTGAGCGGATTAAGCTCCAATCTCAACGTAATTCACAAGTTACAAAAAACACAAACACAGAAATTACGTAATTAAAACATAAGAACGAAGGAACACTACAGCAGGCCTACTGGCCCATGCGAGGCAGGTCCAAGTCTCCTACCGGCTTAAGCCAATGCACCCAACCTAGTCAGGTCAGGTCACATTGACTTAAGGGAGGAACACGGCAACCGACCTGGTAGCACAAGCTATCAGGTCCAACTCACACCCACCCACAACCACTCATGTATTTATCCAACCTATTTTTAAAGCTACACAACGTTCTGGCCTCTATAACTGTACCTGGGAGTTTGTTCCACTCATCCACAACTCTATTGCCAAACCAGTACTTTCCTATATCCTTCCTGAATCTGAATTTTTCCAACTTAAAACCATTGCTGCGAGTCCTGTCTAGGCTAGATATTTTCAGCACACTATTTACATCCCCTTTATTTATTCCTGTCTTCCATTTATACATCTCAATCATATCCCCCCTAATTCTACGTCTTTCTAGAGAGTGCAGATTCAGGGCCCTTAGTCTATCCTCATAGGGAAGGTTTCTGATACATGGGATCAACTTTGTCATCCTCCTTTGTACATTTTCCAGAGCATTTATATCCATTCTTTAATACGGTGACCAAAACTGTGCAGCATAATCTAAATGAGGCCTAACCAAGGATGTATAGAGTTGAAGAACAACCTGAGGACTCCTATTATTTATGCTTCTTGATATGAAGCCAAGGATTCCATTAGCTTTATTGCGAACACTTATGCACTGTTGTCTTGGTTTCAGATTACTGCTAACCAGAACTCCTAAATCTTTTTCGCAATCCGTAATATTAAGATCTACATTATTTAGTTCATATGTGGCATGGTTATTGTCCTGTCCTACATTTAGAACTTTGCATTTGTCTATATTAAACTGCATCTGCCACTTCTCCGACCACTGCATCAGTCTATTCAAATCTTCCTGGAGTGCTCTAATGTCCTCGTCAGAATGAATTCGACGGCCTATTTTGGTGTCATCGGCAAACTTGCTGATGTCGCTCTTTATGCCCTCATCTATGTCGTTTATGTAGATTGTGAACAGCAGGGGGCCCAGCCCAACACTGGCCCCTGTGGAACACCGCTCGTGACGCTTCCCCACTCTGATTTCTCCCCATTTATGCAAACTCTCTGCTGCCTATTTGTCAACCATGCCTCTATCCAGGAAAAAATTTCTCCTCCTATTCCATGTGCCTTAATTTTCCTCAATAGTCTCTGATGTGGGACCCTGTCAAAAGCCTTACTGAAGTCCATATACGCAATATCATATTCATTATCATGACCTACCTCCTCAAATACCTTAGTGAAAAAAGTTAATAAATTCGTAAGGCAGGAACGCCCCTTTGTAAAACCATGCTGAGATTCGTTGATTAATTTATGCTTTTCAAGGTGGCTACGAAATGCCTCGGCAATTATTGATTCCATAAATTTTCCCACTATGGAGGTTAGGCTTATTGGTCTATAGTTCGAAGCTAAGGACCTGTCACCTGCTTTGAAAATAGGTATCACATTTGCCATTTTCCACTTATCTGGCACCATGCCAGTTTGTAGTGATATGTTGAAAAGATTAGCCAAAGATTTGCTAAGCTCCTCTTTACATTCCTTTAGAACCCTTGCATACAGTTCATCAGGGCCTGGAGATTTGTTAGGTTTTAATTTATCTATTTGCCTAAGGACCATGTCACTTGTGACCCTAATCGTGCACAGTTTATTATCGTCCTGTTCTACATAATTTATCATTTCTGGAATATCGCTGGTATCCTCCTGTGTAAAAACTGAGAGGAAGTATGTGTTAAAAATTCTACACATTTCCTTATCACTGTCAGTGAGCTGACCCGAGGAACTTTTGAGTGGGCCTATCTTGTCCCTGATCTTACTTCTGTATACCTGAAAGAATCCTTTTGGGTTAGTCTTCGATTCTCTTGCAACTTTAACCTCATAATCTCTTTTTGCTTTTCTAATTCCCTTTTTTATTTCTCTCTTTAACTGAATATATCGATTTCTTAACTGCCCCTCTCCTCTTTTGATTTGCCTATATATGCCTCTCTTTTGACCAATCAGATATTTTAATCTATTGTTCATCCATTTAGGATCATTTTTGTTTGATCTGATTTCCCTATTTGGAACATAATTTGACTGAGCAGCTAGAACTATGCCCTGGAAAGCGTCATATCGGCAACCATCACCACCTACCTGACCCTTAGTCAGGTCATTCCAGTTCAGCCCACCTAAGTAATTTTTCAGTCCTATGAAATCAGCCAAGCGAAAGTCAGGGACACAGACTTGATTGCCATTATTAGAGGAATTCCATGATATATTAAAACTGAGTGATTTGTGATCACTTTCCCCAAGCTCATCATTAACCTCAAGATTATTAATTAGTGTTTCCCTACTGGCAAGAACCAAGTCAAGGAGGTTATTTCCCCTAGTTGGCTCTGTCACAAACTGTTTTAAAAAACAATCCTGGATCGTACCAAGAAAGTCACCTGACTCTAAATTTCCTGTCAAATTGCTCCAGTCAATCTGTCTATAGTTGAAATCTCCCATTAGCACAACATTTTCGTATGTAGATGCCTTACGAATTTCGTCCCATAGAAGTTTACTGCACTCCCTATCAAGATTTGGGGCCCTGTAAATCACACCCAAAATTAGTTTTTCTCGGCCCTCGATAAGCTGCAACCAAACAGATTCAGTGGCTGACGCTTCTAATTTTATATCTTGTCTAACACAGCAATTTAAATTGTCTCTGACATACATCGCTACTCCACCACCCTTCCTGTTGACCCTGTCAGTGTGGAATAATTTATAGCCTTGTATGTGACATTCAGAGGGCATCTCTCTATCTTTCAGATTGAGCCAGGTCTCTGTTACAGCAATAATATCTATGTTTCCTGCACTTGCAATTAATCTTAGCTCATCTATCTTATTTCTTACACTCCTGCTATTAGTATAGTAAACCTTAAGGGAGCTAGTCCCTTGCTGCCCTCTGCTGTCCCCCTTTGTTTGCTGACCTGATCTATTGTCTTTATTTATAACTTCATGCTGAATGCCTTTTATACATTTACTGTTTCCAACCCTAGTGTTGCAACCTGCTTGTTTCCCACACACACCCATACCTCTATTTTCTATCAGCTTAAAATCATAGGCATTTCACCAATGGCCTTCTCAATTGAGTTTGCAAGTGCTACCACCCCAGCCCCAGAGAGATGTACCCCATCCCTTGCATACATATCATGTTTGCCATAAAAGTTGTTCCAGTTGTCAATGAATGGGATTGCAAGTTCCTTGCAGTATCTGTCTAGCCAGCAATTTACACCAATTGCCCTAGACAACTATTCATTTCCTACTCCCCTTCTAGGCAAGATGCTACATATGATTGGGACCCCTCCCTTAGACTTAATGAAATCTATAGCTGACCTGTACTTATCTAGCAGCTCTTCTCTCCTACCCTTCCCAATATCATTTCCACCAACACTGAGACAGATAATGGGCTTGTTCCCATTACCTGACATGATATTATCCAGCCTGTTAACTATGTCCCCAACACCAGCTCCAGGGAAGCACACTCTATCTCTCATCTTCTTATTCCTATTACAAAAAGCACGGTCAATATATCTTACCTGAGAGTCACCAACCACAAGAATGCGCTTACCTCTGTTAGCAGGGGCAGTAGTACCCTTACCTTCACTGGCCACTGAAGTACATTCATCCTGAAGAACAGAGAAGCGATTTCCTACCTTCAGATCTTCACTCTTAACTTTCCTTATTCTGATTCTCCTCCCATTACTGAGAACCACTCGCCAGTTGTAGCAGGTACTGGGCTGCACCTCACTGCTGGTAGCCGTTGCTACCTCCCCACTTACAGCCTCCTCACAGCGAGAGACAGACTGCAGCCTCATTCCCCACAACTCCAGCCACCTCACACTCTCTCCCAGACCCATTGAGGTGGACCTTCAGCCTCCTCATCTCCTCCTGGAGAAGCAAGACCTCCTCCTTCAACTCTCCAACCTCAATTTTTAAAACACTGCAGAAGCAAGCCATGCTTTGTAACCGTCCACGCTAATCCCCAAAGCAGCTCAGGGTCTGTGACCTCACGTGACCACTGACCACACGTAAAATAAAAGGATATAAATGGTTATAACTATGACCATAATTTTTAATGGGGTGGACTAGTAAGCCAGAGGAAGGCCTCGGTCAGGTGACCAAAAGCTCTAATGGCGGGTCATCATCTAAGATCCGCGTCATGAAACACTTGTCCTGTTTTCTGACAAACATTACCTAATCTAACACGTAAAACACGTACACTGAGTTTATACACCGTGAGGTGTGTATAACTTGGTGTATATACACTGTGAAGTGTGTATCTCAGTGTATATACAACGAGATGTGCATACGTACGTATGTACCTGTGTGTGTGTGTGTGTGTGTGTGTGTGTGTGTGTGTGTGTGTGTGTGTGTGTGTGTGTGTGTGTGTGTGTGTGTGTGTGTACTCACCTAACTCACCTAATTGTGGTTGCAGGAGTCGAGACTCAGCTCCTGGCCCCGTGTGTGTGTGTGTGTGTGTGTGTGTGTGTGTGTGTGTGTGTGTGTGTGTGTGTGTGTGTGTGTGTGTGTGTGTGTGTGTGTGTGTGTGAATGAGTGAGTGAGTGAGTGAGTGAGTAAGCGAGTGAGAGAGAGAGAGAGAGAGAGAGAGAGAGAGAGAGAGAGAGAGAGAGAGAGAGAGAGAGAGAGAGAGAGAGAGAGAGAGAGAGAGAGAGAGAGAGAGAGCATGTGGAAGGGAAAAATGAGGGAAAGGAACATAATAAACAGCTATAAACTGGAGCTACAACAAGAATTTCCGTTTTCTGTACGGAATGTTGGTTAACGCAGGTAGGTAGATGAATGGGTATATAGGTAGGTTGGTAGTTTGGTTGGATGGTAGGTAGGTAGGTAGGTAGGTAGGTAGGTAGGTAGGTAGGTAGGTAGGTAGGTAGGTAGGTAGGTGGGTGGGTAGGTAGGTAGGTAGGTAGGTGGTGGGTGGGTAGTAGGTGGGTAGGTAGGTAGGTAGGTAGGTAGGTGGGTGGGTGGGTGGGTGGGTTGGTGGGTGGGTGGTTTGGTGGGTGGGTGGGTCGGTGGGTGGGTGGGTTGGTGGGTGGGTTGGTGGGTTGGTTGGCAGGCAGGTTGGTTAGCTGGTTGATTGGTTGGCTGGCTGGTTGGTTGGTTGGTTCGTTGGCAGGCAGGTTGGTTAGCTGGTTGATTGGTTGGCTGGCTGGTTGGTTGGTTGGTTGGTTGGTTGGTTGGTTGGCAGGCTGGTTGGTTGGTTGATTGGTTGGCAGGATGGTTGGCAGGCAGGTTGGTTGGTTGGTTGGCTGGTTGGCAGGCAGGTTGGTTAGCTGGTTGATTGGTTGGCTGACTGGTTGGTTGGTTGGTTGGCAGGCAGGTTGGTTGGTTGGTTGGCAGGCAGGTTGGTTGGTTGGTTGGTTGGCAGGCAGGTTGGTTGGTTGGCAGGCAGGTTGGTTGGTTGGTTGGTTGGTTGGTTGGTTGGCAGGTTGGTTGGTTGGTTGGTTGGCAGGCAGGTTGGTTGGTTGGTTGGTTGGTTGGTTGGCAGGTTGGTTGGTTGGTTGGTTGGTTGGTTGGTTGGCAGGTTGGGACTGACCACCTCAAATACTACTGCAAGGCTGATGGACTCATCACATCTTGACCTCTCCACTACTTTTGCTGTCTCTATATTCAGTCACATCTGTACTCGATTGAAGAAGCCTGCTGTATGGGCGAAACGTTTCGACAAAGATATCTAATTGCTGCGCATGCGTCTTACTCATCAAGATGTCTTAACTGCAGTAGGCCTACACATGCTAAGTCCAGCTCACACCCATTCATGCATCAGTGCAACTTATGTCTGAAGCTAACCCAAAGTTCTCGCTTCACTGACGCTACCTGGGAGTTTGAGATACCTTTGATAAGTTTCCAGATTTCTTCCACTCCTGGAGCCCAGCCATGGGTTATGCTCGTTTGGTGCTTGCCTGGTCAACCAGGCTGCTGCTGTTGGTAACTGCAGCCCCGCATATTCATCACAGCTTGGTTGATCTGGCATCTGGTGAAGATACTTGTCCAGTTTCCTCTTGAAAGCTTCTACACTTGTTCCAGCAGTGTTTTTAATATCTTCTGGTAAAATGTTGAATAATCTGGGACCACGAATGTTGATACAGTGTTCCCTTATTGTGGTCACTGCACCCCTGCTTTTCACTGGGTCATCCACAACTCTATTACCAAACCAGTGCTTTCCTATACCCTTTCTAAATGTAAATTTGTCTAACTTGGGTCCATTCCTGCAAGTCTTCCCTTGTTTAAGATATTTTCAATAAGCTATTTATATCCCCTTTATTTCTTCCTGTAGGTTAAGCCAATTTAAATTAGGTTACATAAACCTATAAACACGTCTGGCAGTGAGGTGGCCAACGAAAACTAGGTAACGTTGAAGTCCCACCTGGTGCGAGAATTTCCTTGTTGATGAATGGTTCGAGGATCATCATCGCCCCCACGGCACGCTCCTTGCTGGCGATATGATCAACGAGGCTGTTGACCGCTGAATTTACAAACGATAATTAACACCGACAAGCATGTAAGGAAGACATGCGTTAACTAAGACATTTATTAAGGATATGTATCGCCCACAACGCAAATAATATTAAGCAGAGAGTATGTATATAGTGGGTAAGGTGGTGTTACACGGGCTAGAGGGCGGAGCTAGGTAACTGTTGCGTTCTACTTGAGAAAGGATGTACTCGGTATATCTTAGCTTGTAAAACTGCCGATGTTATGAGCAGCAGCGGAGGCGGTGGCCGCGGCTCTGACAGCTGTGGTGATTTATCAGAGAAAATGTCTAATTTCTACTGAGGTGACTTCCATACTTTGGTATCATCCATAAGGATGATAAGAAACTGTACAATGACTGCGAATAACCAAGAGGACTGGTCAGGGACCGGGCCGCGAGGGGCGGTGCCCCCGTAGAAGCGACTAAAGATAACTTACATGCTGTAGTTAAATGTTTTACATAGATTTGAATTAAGAGTATTGAGGATGACTTCCCAGGGTATGTTAGTTCAGTGCTCAATCCTAGTCAATTCTTACAATGTTAAAATTAAATTTGTTAAACATCCCCTCCTGTTACCTTTCTCTCAGGTCATCCACACATGAATTTATAATTATCTGCACTTCAGTGAGGTTGTGACCCGAGTTTACTGTACCAAGATTGTTGTCTTTGTTGGTTCCTCATTATTTACAAGGATCAAACCTAGAATATTTTAATTTCTAAATAGTATTGTTATTTGTTGATTCTGTGGAAATTTTTCACAGTATCTTAGGAGTTCTCTAGCAAGTGCTCATTGGACTGCAGTACTTCCTGGTACAGTTTTGTTTTGGTTTAATAATATCGCATATCTCACTTTTTAGACAGGGTACTGAAGTCTCTAAGGAAAATAATATTTGGCCCGAAATGCACCACATGCCAGTGCCTTTTATGCCTAACAATATTTTAATACATGTAAACTACATTACCTGTATACTGCAGAAAAGTAACATTTATTATTATATGGTTCTCCTAATTCGGTTATATATCTTTCATCTCTTGCCAGTGAATTCCTCTTCAGATGGTGATGGTGGTTTATATACAAGGATAATTACCAGGTTTTTGGTCTTCACTTTTCTCGCAAGCAATTCTATGACATTATTTGATGACCGGAGCACTTCTGTACAACTGACTTTTTAAACTGACACCTGCTCCCACCTGTAACTTATTTACTGTGACACGTCTATAGAAATTATATTCTGGGATACAGACTTGATTGTCCAATAAATTTCTCAATGTAGTAGTGGTGGTAGAGGATGGTGGTAGGAGCAGCCGTAACATACCTGCTGCATGATTCACTGGCAGAGAACACCACTAGCAGCTCCTAATCTCCTACCATGTACGGCTTCACTACCACTACTACCATCACCACTTCCCCAACCCACATCACCCCCCACACCACCACCTTAACCCATCACCACTTCCCCAACCCACATCACCCCCACAACACCACCCTAACCCATCACCACTTCCCCAACCCACATCACCCCCCACCCCTCATCACATCTCCGCCTCCCACCACCACCACCACCCTAAAGCGCACACAAACTCCAGGGTTGACATCTGTAACACTAAAATTCAAGGAATCAGTTGTCAACAAGGATCTCGCAATACACAAAATAATAATAATAATGTGTATAAGTGTGTAGATGCGCCGGGGGGGGGGTGAAATACTGTTACTATTGCAATGAATGAAACATTCAAATACCATCGTAAATATTTGTAGTTACAGTCTTATAGCCCAAACTGACCAGCTTTCCACACGAAAGGAACCAGGCCTAAACCAAGCCTAAACCATCAACTGATATGCAACCCTGAACACAAGATTTATTTTTAACAAGGAAGAAAAATGAGAGTATCAAGAAATGACAGGATTGTACCATCACAACTACCTGTTGAACACCTGTTGATAGTCACTGTTCTGGCGGCCTGGCCCCGAAGACTTCTCTAGTTGGTGGCCTTACCTGAAGGTTGCCCGGAGACGATCGCAGGGTCACCGCTCTCGCGACCCGGTCCAGATCAGCATTCCTGGTGCATGGTTTGATTAACCACCCTGTTGGTGCTAGCAACATTCGGTCCAACGTAGGTACCACAGGTTGGCTGATCAGAAACTACCTGGAGGAACTCAAGTTGTTTCTTGAAGACAGATAAGGGTCTGTTGGCAAATTGTCTTATGAAGGCAGTGTTGAAAAGAAGATCCTTGAGACTTTTTGTATTATCTCTCTCTACTAGACGCACCCCGGTCTCATAGTGGGTATTTTACATCGTCTGCCCGGTGAACCGGTAAGCCAGTGGAAGGCCTCGGTCAGATAACCACAAGCTCCAGCGGCAGGTCATCATATGACCCGCGTCAGGAAGCTCCTATCCTGTTTCCTGACGAATCTTACCCAGCACTCTGGCCCACAAATTCAGTGATCACCACATGACAAAGGTTCCTACTAGTGACAACACTAAATAGGTTCCTACTAGTGACAACACTAAATAGGTTCCTACTAGTGACAACACTAAATAGGTTCCTACTAGTGACAACACTAAATCAGCAGCAGACCAAAGTACAACATAACATGAAAAGCTTGTTAATAGTATAGTGGCACCGACAAGCTGTGGAGAAGAAAAATTTACTATTATTAAAAGAAACGTTTCGCCACTTTCGCCACAAGTGACCTCCCCAGTCAGTGTCCGGGAAAAAAAAGGTCACAGAAAATAAGTCACAATTTTGGCTAGGAAAAAAAGTCACTGGAAAAAAGTCACATTTTATTTAGATTAAGCAAGGTTAGGTTGTGACTTTTTTCCTGGATCCCGTCAGTCCCAGTACTGATGACGTCACTGATGACGTCACTCGCAGCGGAATGTTTCCTGTAATATATGTCCTGAACTGTACATAAAGTGTCATTATCCACCTATGAATAATTTCTGCAACACAATATTAACCTAAGAAATAGCAACGAAATCGCCTTCACCAGCGGCCTCTTCACAGCAGCAGCAGTGGCCTCCTCACAGCAACAGCAGTGGCCTCCTCACAGCAGCAGCAGTGGCCTCCTCACAGCAGCAGCAGTGACCTCCTCACAGCAACAGCAGCGGCCTCCTCACAACAGCAGCAGTGGCCTCCTCACAGCAGCAGCAGTGGCCTCCTCACAGCAACAGCAGTGGCCTCCTCACAGCAGCAGCAGCGGCCTCCTCACAACAGCAGCAGTGGCCTCCTCACAGCAACAGCAGTGGCCTCCTCACAGCAGCAGCAGCGGCCTCCTCACAACAGCAGCAGTGACCTCCTCACAGCAACAGCAGTGGCCTCCTCACAGCAGCAGCAGCGGCCTCCTCACAACAGCAGCAGTGGCCTCCTCACAGCAGCAGCAGTGACTTCCTCACAGCAACAGCAGCAGTGGCCTCCTCACAGCAACAGCAGTGGCCTCCTCACAACAGCAGCAGTGGCCTCCTCACAGCAACAGCAGTGGCCTCCTCACAACAGCAGCAGTGGCCTCCTCACAGCAGCAGCAGTGGCCTCCTCACAGCAACAGCAGCAGTGGCCTCTTCACAGCAGCAGCAGTGGCCTCCTCACAGCAGCAGCAGTGGCCTCCTCACAGCAACAGCAGCAGTGGCCTCTTCACAGCAGCAGCAGTGGCCTCTTCACAGCAGCAGCAGTGGCCTCCTCACAGCAACAGCAGCAGTGGCCTCCTCACAGCAACAGCAGCAGTGGCCTCCTCACAGCAGCAGCAGTGGCCTCCTCACAGCAACAGCAGCAGTGGCCTCTTCACAGCAGCAGTAGTGGCCTCCTCACAGCAACAGCAGCAGTGGCCTCCTCACAGCAACAGCAGCAGTGGCCTCCTCACAGCAGCAGCAGTGGCCTCCTCACAGCAACAGCAGCAGTGGCCTCCTCACAGCAGCAGCAGTGGCCTCCTCACAGCAGCAGCAGTGGCCTCCTCACAGCAACAGCAGCAGTGGCCTCCTCACAGCAGCAGCAGTGGCCTCCTCACAGCAACAGCAGCAGTGGCCTCCTCACAGCAACAGCAGCAGTGGCCTCCTCACAGCAACAGCAGCAGTGGCCTCCTCACAGCAACAGCAGCAGTGGCCTCCTCACAGCAGCAGCAGTGACCTCCTCACAGCAACAGCAGTGGCCTCCTCACAACAGCAGCAGTGGCCTCCTCACAGCAGCAGCAGCAACAGCAGTGGCCTCCTCACAACAGCAGCAGTGGCCTCCTCACAGCAGCAGCAGTGGCCTCCTCACAGCAGCAGCAGCAGTGGCCTCCTCACAACAGCAGCAGCAGCAGTGGCCTCCTCACAGCAGCAGCAGTGGTCTCCTCACAGCAGCAGCAGCAGCAGCAGTGGCCTCCTCACAACAGCAGCAGTGGCCTCCTCACAGCAGCAGCAGCAACAGCAGTGGCCTCCTCACAACAGCAGCAGTGGCCTCCTCACAGCAGCAGCAGTGGCCCCCTCACAGCAGCAGCAGTGGCCTCCTCACAGCAGCAGCAGTAGTCTCCTCACAGCAGCAGCAGCAGTGGCCTCCTCACAACAGCAGCAGCAGCAGCAGTGGCCTCCTCACAGCAGCAGCAGTGGCCTCCTCACAGCAGCAGCAGTAGTCTCCTCACAGCAGCAGCAGCAGTGGCCTCCTCACAGCAGCAGCAGCAGCAGCAGCAGCAGCAGTGGCCTCCTCACAGCAGCAGCAGTGGTCTCCTCACAGCAGCAGCAGCAGCAGTGACCTCCTCACAGCAGCAGCAGTGGTCTCACAGCAGCAGCAGCAACAGCAGTGGCCTCCTCACAACAGCAGCAGTGGCCTCCTCACAGCAGCATCAGTGGCCTCCTCACAGCAACAGCAGCAGTGGCCTCCTCACAGCAGCAGCAGTGGTCTCCTCACAGCAGCAGCAGTGGCCTCCTCACAGCAGCAGCAGTGGTCTCCTCACAGCAGCAGCAGCAACAGCAGTGGCCTCCTCACAACAGCAGCAGTGGCCTCCTCACAGCAGCAACAGTGGCCTCCTCACAGCAGCAGCAGTGGTCTCCTCACAGCAGCAGCAGTGGCCTCCTCACAGCAGCAGCAGTGGTCTCCTCACAGCAGCAGCAGCAGCAGCAGCAGTGGCCTCCTCACAGCAGCAGGAGCAGCAGTGGCCTCCTCACAGCAGCAACAGTGTCTGGAGCCTCCACAGACACCCACATATTTTATGACAAGGAAATATGGATGCACGATAACAATCTTATCATAAGCTACCAAATAAAGAATGGACAAAGTGGAGTCGGTCCAAACTCTTAAAAACTTGGCTCATTTACAGGGAGATACTTCGCCACAAACAAGGTGGCTCAGGTGATGGCAGTCAAAATTATAAACCATCGCCACAAACAAGGTGGCTCAGGTGATGGCAGTCAAAATTATAAACCAGAGTTTAGTCACTTTCTTGTATATAAACCAGAGTTTAGTCACTTTCTTGTATATAAACCAGAGTTTAATCACTTTCTTCTATATAAACTAGAGTTTAATCACTTGTACATCAACCAAAGCATAGTCACTCTTATACATAAACCAGAATTTAGTCACTCACATATAAACCAGAGTTTAGTCACTTATATAATAAACCAGAGTTTAGTTACATGTAAAGTGGCCGCTGCTTAAAGATCACTCACAATGACACAGTGCCTCTGGAATACCTTGTAAAGTCGGTTCTAAACATCACCCAGCTCAAGAGACTTCCAAGACACCTGGAAATTTAATAGTTGCTTCAGGCAGTTCCTGATCAGCCGGGTTTTGATGTCCACGCTGGACAGCATGCTGACAGCAACAACAGCCTGATTGATGAGGCCATCAACCAGGAGGTCTGGTCTGGGACAGGACTGCAGGGGCCATGTCCCCCTTTCGTAGAGAAAGCAACAGGAGGAAGTATGTAGAGACGATTGCTGACGATCAAGATGCTGTCATGTAGAATACTAAAGGAAAGTTACAGTAGTACAAACGAGCACAAACGAGTACAAACTAACATTCATATACAAACAATCAAGATAACAACTTAACCTTGAACCAAAACTTAAAAAAAAATCAACAAGTAACGTGTACTCTTATTAACCTTCGTGTAGTAGACAGGCTTTAAACCCCATTACCCAACTAATTAGTTAAAAATACCCTGTACGGTATGTTGACTAGGGTTGTGCCGAAGTACAGGTAACTGTAGGTATCCGATAACTTTGCTGACATCGGCTCAGGCAAAAAAATTGGTATACCGGCCCAGGGGTGGGGAACTGTTTTATATCGGAAGGTCGCATTCAAGTTACTTGTAATCTATAAGGCAGCATTCAAGAAATTTTGATTAGATATACTGCAAAATGATAAGTTATTGTGCAAAATGTTAATTATTATATAATTATATAATAACTTCAAGAAAAATAATTCATTCAGAAGGTTCCCCACCCCTGGATCATAACCCCATCACTAAACTTGACCACTAACGATGATCACACACCACGTTCACAAGTAACACCTGCCATCCATATGCGACTTGTGTTGGAGAGGTGTGAGCAAAGTTCAGACCTCTCCAACACAATTGTCCTCAAAGATTTGTTAAGTTATACCATGAATTAAGGAAAGCTCCTGGACTTCACCTTACGAAAGCAGACAAAGCAAATGCGATAATAATTATAGAAATTATGGATAAGGTAGATTTTAGGGGAAAAATAAACATGATATTAGGAGACAGGGAAACTCACCCGCCTCTTAAACAGCAAGAATTTGTCACAGCAGTCTACTGATACCTGGATAGTACCTTTGTAATGACCATCTCTATCTTCCCCTATTCTTCTTCCTCCCCCTCCTTACTAGGACTCTGCTCATAGTTCGTTCGGTCGGTCTGTATATGCTGGCACTGGTATACAGAGACGCTTGGTATAAAGGAACAATCTCTGCATACCAATACCAGCATATAAAGGCCATACCTTTTTAAAGGTGCTACACAGAGGTATGACAGAAGTACCAACAAACTACTTTGAGAAATAAAGCAACAAGAAGAAAGAAGAATATGGATGAGCGTTACTATGACAAGACACAGTATGAAGAGTGAGACACTTATGTAACATATTGCACAAGTGTCTCATTCTTCAACTTGTTGGATTTCTAAACCATTTACATCACAAGACACAGGATACCTGAAGGATGTCCCCGAAGCCCGGTCCTAGACCAGGCCTCCTGCTGGATAAAGACCTCGTTAACCAGGCTGTTAGTGTTGAACGCACGCAGTCCAACGTATGAACCACAACCCGGCTGGTCATGAACTGATTCAGGAACTTGTCCAGTTTCCTCTTGAAGACAGCCACAGGTTTGTTGGTAATTCCTCTTACGCACGGAGGGCGCTGAAGAGTCGGGGGTGGCTTAGCGCTTCTTTTTGATTATAATAATAATAATGAAGAGTCGGGAACCTCTGACACTCATCGAGTTCTCTTTTAGTGTAGTGTACTCGCCGCGCCCCTATGTTTTTTCGAGGAGGTATTTTGCACCGTCTGCCAGATTTCTTGTCATACGGAGTAATTTCGGTGTTCAGACATGGGACCAGTCCCTCCAGGATTTTCCAAGTGTGGTTATGTACCTTTCTTGCCTACGTTCCTACACATATTTCTTTGATGCTTCTACATCTCTCTCTCTCTCTCTCTCTCTCTCTCTCTCTCTCTCTCTCTCTCTCTCTCTCTCTCTCTCTCTCTCTCTCTCTCTCTCTCTCTCCCTCCTTCACTCATCATGTCAAGTGAATCATGGAGGCAGCTGTGTGTCACGAGGTAGGCCTATCAATATGCAAACAAACTCCCTTACTGACAACAACAACAAGGTAGGGCGCTCGTCCCTCTTGTCTGACTTGTATAACAATGTATAACTTAGGGAGAGAGGGAGACGGGTGAGGGAGGTGACAAGGACAGAGGAGGGAGGAGAGAGAAATCAGCGAGGGAGAGCGAAAGCAGTGAGGGAGAGAGGAAGCAATAAGGGAGAGCGAAGAAGGGAAAGAGCGAAGCAGATAAGAGGGGAGAGAAGAATGAGAAATTAGGAGGGAGAGAGGGAGAGAAGGAATGTGCAACTGGGAGGTTTCACATTCATTCTAGTCGTCTTCACTGCTTAACAGCAGTGAAGACGACTAGAAACTAGACGACAAAGAATTAAAAAGACTTTATTCCTATTAATTCAACAGCCTGGTTGATCAGGCCCTGATCTACCGCGAGGACTGGTCATGGACCCGGTAGCGGGGGCGTTGACCCCCGAAACACCCTCCAGGTATACCCCAGGGATGGTAATGCCAAGCTCTTTACCAAGAACAATAAGTTGGATAACTAGAACATTCGAAGAAAAGAGATGCTGAGCCAATGATGATATTCTACGTCACTTGTGGAACCTGTAGCTAGGTTGACAGCGCACTTAGTTCACAGACTGAGTGTCCGTGGTTCGATCCCCGGAACGGGTGGAAACGGGCATATTTCGTGACACCTGCTGCCCCTGTTCACTTAGCAGTAAGTAGGTACCTGGTTGTTAGTGGACTGGTGTGGGTCGCATCCTGGGGGATAAGATGGAAGGACCATAATATAAATAAGACAGTCCTCGATAACGCACTGAGGTTATCCTGGGTGGCTAACCCCCCGGGGTTAAAACTCTGAACAAAATCTTCTCTCCCTAGACTGGAATATTGCTGTACACTAACAACCTCTGTTAAGGAAAACAGGAAAACATTCTTGATTGGCCATGGGTCATTCCCTTCTCTCTTCAAAGTTTGGTGTTGGCGCTGTTGGAACAGACACTCCTAGGAGTCAACCAATGTTAGTGTGCTTGAAGGATGACTGAAGGATGTTTCCAGGGGCCAACGCCCTAGTGGCCTGGTCCCAGACCAGACATAATGGTGAACTAAGGCCTGATCAACAAGGCCGTTTACTGCTGGTCGCATACAGCCCAACTTACGAATATACCTCTATTACTTTAATGAGTTTCGAGTCTTACTACTCTCGGAGCCCGGCCATGGGCCAGGCTCGTCTGATGCTAGCCTGATTAACCAGGCTGTTGCTGTTGGAGGCCCGCTGTCCCATACATCCATCACAGCCTAGTTAGTCTGACACCTGGTGAAAATACTTTTCCAGTTTCGTCTTGAAGACTTCTAAACGTTTCAAAGAACCGACAGGAACTGATTTGCGGAACTTGCAAACACAGGTCATCCTGGGATCCGTTACGTAGGAGTCATGGTGTGCCATGGGAATGGCAGGTAATAAGGTTTAGTTCGGAGTGGGGGAAAGAGTGGCTCCAACTCCTTAGATCAAGAGCCCTTCACAGGCATCAAAGCACACCTTTCCTTCCATTCTTGAAGGGCTGTAAAGAGATAAGTCAGTGGCGCCGCAGTCTTGTGTGCAGTAACGTGTCTGTTTCGTATCCAAGCATGGTGTCCCTTTAATTAAGGGACTCATGTTTGATGGAAGCGGAGCTACTCTCCACTTCCTCATATCAGACCTCATTAACTCCCACTTTTCCCATTTCCCTGATGCTTTAAGACCCTACTTGTGTATCTCTATTAAGTATATAAGAGTATAAAATACTTCAAGGATGGTTGCTAGTACCTGTGATGGTTACTGGTATCACCTTCATGATTACTGGTATCCCCTTCATGGTTACTGGTATCCTCTTCATGGTTACTGGTATTCCCTTCATGGTTACTGGTATCCCCTTCATACTTACTAGTATCCCCTTCATGGTTACTGGTATCCTCTTCATGGTTACTGGTATCCCCTTCATGGTTACTGGTATCCCCTTCATACTTACTAGTATCCCCTTCATGGTTACTGGTATCCTCTTCATGGTTACTGGCATCCCTTTCATGATTACTGGCATTCTCTTCATGGTTAATTCAACCTTCATTTCCAAATGTATAATGTCATCATCTTATGATAGTGATCCGCAGGTCATCTGGATAATGAACAGTAACCATTACGGGTATCATCGCCCCCACGGCCACAGCTCTCAGACTGTCTGCTAAATTAAAAAGGAAATATTACAGATATTAAAAGTATTACGTACACGAGAGAAAAATAGCTGCAATCGTGATGACCCGTGTATGTTTACAGCTGTGCTGTGTCACTTCAGCAGAAGTCGCCGTATCTTAGTCAGTGAGAAGTTGTGAGAGCACAAGGTGTTGCCATGGGCAACACCTTGTGCTCTTGAAGTGAAAGCCTTCACAGGCAATACTTGCGTTGGTGAGCAAGTCTCGCAGAAGTCTGAAGATGAAGCAAACACCAACAGCCTGACAGAACATTCTACCCACCTATCTCTTGAAGGTTTTGGAGGCATCTTAATTATGCCGACTAGTTTATTGCTGTGAGTGGTAGAGCAAAAAAAAACAGAAGTCACAACGGGTCGTTATAAAAACGCACAGGTCACAGTTGCATCAAAATTATCTTCCCTGGCCCCGATCCTGCCTCCCTGGTTAATGCGTTGATAAACCAGGCTATTAATGTTAGCTGAGTGCAATCTAACATAAACTGATAAGAAACTCTCTGGAGGAATTCATCAAGTTCCATCTTGAAAATAATTAGGGGGTCTCTTGGTAATTTCCCTTACATATAGAGGGTGGGTGTTGAAAAATCATGGTTCCTTTACATTTATTGAGTTCTCTTTTAGTGCACTTACTGCACGCCTTCATCTCACTGAGGGTTATTTTGCACCAGCTACCGAGGCTCTTGCTCTTATACAAAGCAATTTCAGTGTGAAGATCTGGAAGCGATCACTCTAGTATTTTCCATGTATAAATTATGACATGTTTCTCACTTGGGTTGTTGAGAGCACAGTTGAAGATACTCTAGGTATTCCCAAGAATTCAGGTGTTTAAACTAATACAAGCAGTGAAAGTTATCAGTACATTCTTCTGACCTGCAGTTTTATCAGCCTTAAATGAGTCTGTTAGTGCTTTGCAATTGAAAATTTGTCTAGAGAAAACAAGAGACTTAAGAATAATCAATACTTGGCATCACTTATATTGAAGGTTGTCGGTATTCATCCACAGTTAATTTACAAGCAATATTGGCTATGAATATATTCATGAAGCCACGGTACGGTTGGGGCTTGAATATCCCGCCAGCTGGCGGAATATTCATCTGTCAAAAACTTATATTTGTGGTCACAGTGAGACCCATGCTAACCTTCCTATGGTGGATGAATCTTATTGTAGTCAGCTGGCCCAGTGGCTTACGTGCTGGCCTGGAGTTTTACGAGTCCCTTACCGCGAGTTCAAGCCCTACCCGTACCGTGGTTTGTTTGTAATCGTGTCATTACGATTTCGTGAGTCAACATGTTCATGCTAATGATGTACAGAATACCTTTAGCAATTACTGTCGGTCGTTGGAGGATATGGAGATTGAAAATTGGAGAAAATGAGATAAGAGGCGAGGTGATGACGGGAGAGGAATGTAAAAGGATGAGAAGGGAAGTGATGAGAGAAGGGAGGTCAAAGAAAGAGAAGTGATGCGGTGAGAAGAGAGGGGAAGTAGTGACAAGAGGGAGCAGAGTAAGGGGAGATGGAGAGGGCGGCGCCACACCGTAAATGGTGATGTCCAGACTGGTGGCACCATTGGTGACGTTCCCACTACCACCACTACCTGCCACCGCCACTTACCACCACCCCTTGCTACCACAACCAATGTCCTGAAACAATCCCGTGTATCTACCCCTTTTCCTTCCATCTACCTCTCTCCTTCCTTCCTTCCCCCATCTACTTCGATTCTCTCTCACATTATTCGATCCTACCCTTTCTCTCCCTCTATCTCCCACACTCTTCACCCTTCGATCCATCCCCAATCTCCTCCTCTCTTCCCTCCCTCTCCCCCCCCTGTACGCACAGCTCAGGCAGATGGTGTTACCATTATTCATCAATGCAGTGTGGTGTACCTGCCTGGTCAACACGGTGTCACCTGGTATACACCAGACCTCCCACACTCACAGAGATGTGTTTGCAAGGCTCAATTCACAGCTGCTGGCACCGATTATACCTATACCTGAAACTGTATATTGTGTTTGTTTCCCCACCTCTTCTACTGGGGATTGTCTTCACCATTAGTTAAAAAAGGTTAGAAAGAGTTAAAAAGATTAAAAAAGAAATATTATAAGACCTATTGAAAGAGGAAATATTAAAGAATTAAGAACTACTAAGGAGCTCACAAGAAAGTTAAGATATGTGTATACTGAATGTAACTAGAAGTTTGTAATAATTTATCTGTCATCTTACGTGTTTATGAAACTAAAAATATACAGTAATCCTACCATATTCCCCCCTACAAAAAAAAATTGAAAGGTTTCCATTTCAGACACTAGAGAGGAAGGTAGTACCTACCTGGATGGTCTACCACCACAGGTTTCCACCTACCATCCTGTGGGTCAGCGGGCCGACAATAACAAGTCTGGTTGAAGAATTACACACATGTGCAACATCTGGGTATCTATATTTGTATACGTTTCCCCACTCAGTGGTTTTATCAATACAAATTCAAGGATATAATGGGAAAACTGGGTGACGAAACGTCTACAGATAAAGATACCCAGATAAATAATAAAAAAAAGGCGCAATACCGCGATTGAAACAAGTCGGACCGAAACGTCGTCGTAAGCTCCTCTCTTCTATATGCGGGTTATTTGTGTAAGATACCCATCTTACACACGTGTCTAATTCTTCATCTTATCGGTATTGTATTCCATTCATATACAACAGTCTGGTTGATCAGGCAAGCACCAGACAAGCCTAACCCAGGGCCAGGCTGCGAAAGTAGGGAAAACCCTGGAAACCCTTCAAAGGTATATCACATGTACCCCGAGACTTAATTACATATTTCCCAACTTCATGGTGACAAGTGTGTTTTTAGTTATCATGTATGTCACGTGACCCTCTCCCCGTACCTTCAACACTCTCTCTGTATCCACTATCTAAATTAACCAATATTTTGTATGGTATGAGTCTCGTCCCATATCTATATACACACCCACTCCTGACATGTACCTCTTACACCCAATCATTACATCCACCCAATCATTCTTACACTCACTCAATCATCCTTACTTCCACCCTATCATTTTCCACATCCACCCAATCATTCTTACACCCCTTTATTTAACCTCACACCCACCCAATCATTCTTTCACCCACCTAATCATTCGTTCACCCACCCAATCATCCTTATACCCACCCAATCATCCTTACATTCATCCAATCATCCTTACATGCATCCAATCATTTTTAAGCCCGCCCAATCATTCTTACACCCACTTATTTAACCTCACACTCACCCAATCAGCCTCACTCCCACTCATTCAGCCTGACATCTATTCATTAAACTTTACACCCACTCATTCAGCCTTACACCCACTCATTCAGCCTTACACCCACTCATTCAGCCTTACACCCACTCATTCAGCCTTACACTCACTCATTCAGCCTTACACCCACTCATTCAGCCTTACACCCACTCATTCAGCCTTACACCCACTCATTCAGCCTTACACCCACTCATTCAGCCTTACACCCACTCATTCAGCCTTACACCCACTCATTCAGCCTTACACCCACTCATTCAGCCTTACACCCACTCATTCAGCCTTACACTCACTCATTCAGCCTTACACCCACTCATTCAGCCTTACACCCACTCATTCAGCCTTACACCCACTCATTCAGCCTTACACCCACTCATTCAGCCTTACACCCACTCATTCAGCCTTACACCCACTCATTCAGCCTTACACCCATCCAATCAGCCTTACTTCCCATTAAAAAGACGACAGATTAATAACACTCATGAATTTTTCATAAGTGTAGCAGTGAACTGTACCAACATTTCTGACACAGCCTTAACCCCACTTGACTGTTAAGAACCACTGAGAGCATCCCTGTGCACTCTACCACAAGCCACACTTGTGGAACTATCTATTAAAAAATGCACAAAAACTATGTCGATGATTGATTCAGAGAACCGACAAGTTGATGAATTAGACACATGTGCAACACTTGGGTATCTTTAAAGATACCCAAGTGTTGCACATGTGTCTAACTTATCAAAAACTATATTCCCGGCGTTAAATAACCTATGGAGGCGGGGCTTGATACAGGCATCGTCCCAATTTTTTTTAATTACTTATTTAGCCCCAGTCACAAGTCATATCAAACATATCCCCCACAATTCTACGTCTTTTCAGAGAATGTAAATATAGTGTCTTCAGTCTATCTTCGTAAAAGAAGGGTCATTACACATGGGACTATATCATTCTTCTCTGCTTCTCAGCGAAGTTATATCCAATATAGAGACCAGAACTGAGTTGCATTATACACAAATAACCCGCACATAAAAGACAGAAGCTTACGACGACGTTTCGGTCCGACTTGGACCATTGACAAAGTCACAGTGTGACTTTGTCAATGGTCCAAGTCGGACCGAAACGTCGTCGTAAGCTTCTGTCTTTTATGTGCGGGTTATTTGTGTATCGTTCCAGTCACGGTATTGTGCCTTTTTGTTATTTATTACTGAGTTGCATAATCTAAACAGGATTTTACTGAGGTTATATAACGTTGAAGTATAACCCCAGGATTTCTATTATTTATACTGCTTGATATGAAGCAGTGTTTTCCAGTCACAACCTCAACCCATGCAAATAATCCTGTAGTACCTCGGTGTCTTCAGAACTTAATTGGCGGCCAATTTTTGTGTTTACCTGGAGTTTACCTGGATAGAGTTCCGGGGGTCAACGCTCCCGCGGTCCGGTCTGTGACCAGGCCTCATGGTGGTTCAGGGCCTAATCAACCAGGCTGTTTCCTGGTAAATTAACATATATCAGTCTTCAGTTCCTGATCACCCGGGCTGTAGTGCTTACGTAGGAATACCTGCAGCGAGCACCAGCAAGCTCACTGATCAAGGTGGTTACCAGGACGCTGGTCACACAAGGCAGCTGGGACGATGATTCTTGAAACTACCTTCAGGTAACCAACCCACCCCACCCCCCACCTCCCACTGTCTCACAGCTCAAGCTGACAAATTTCGACACGATATATCAAACTCACCTTGTGTGATGGAACATATCTTTGCCTTTGATGAGTTCCGAGAGTTTTTCCACCTACCGGAGCCCGGCCGTGTGCCAGGCTCGTCTGGTGTAATGATCATAGCTTATTGAGGGAGACTCAGGGTGGCTCCCCACCATGTTAGGTTACGTTTAGCCTTTCGGCTCTCGTGTACTTTGTGCATGACATAACAGGAGAAACAGCTTTGATTAGCATTCTGTACTTATGATAACTAGTAAGGTAGCACAACACTGCTGTGTACTTACCATCGCCTCGCTGGTATGTACTTACATCGCCTCGCACACCAAGTGTTCGGACGACTGGT
The DNA here is from genome assembly GCF_038502225.1 of Cherax quadricarinatus. Lineage (NCBI taxonomy): Eukaryota > Metazoa > Arthropoda > Malacostraca > Decapoda > Parastacidae > Cherax > Cherax quadricarinatus. The sequence goes on from NC_091367.1 coordinate 12,420,846, forward strand.
GATTCATTCCCTGTCATCAGTGGAAACATTGGGCATGTTTCCTTACACCTGATGTCCCTATTCACCTAGCAGTAAATAGGCACCTGAAATATGTCTAATTCTTCATTTTGTTGGTATTGTATACCATTCATATATGAGTAGGTACCTGGGTGTTAATCGAATGTTGTGGGTCGCATCCTTGGGGACAAGATTAGAAGACTCCAATGGAAATAAGACAGAGTTCACGATGATGCACTGACTTTGAGTTATCCTGGGTGGTTAACCCTCAGGGTTAAAAATCCGAACAAATCTTATCTTAAATCTTATCACAGTAACTCCCAACATTCCCACTCCCTCAGCAACACACAAGTCCACATCCTCTCTCTCCACATACTAACCCCCCCAGCATCACCCCTGGAGTGTAGACAACTCTGCAAGTGATCAATAAGAGTGAGCATCTAACTGAAGAGGTATATACCAAGGAAGAGTTGTAGGAAGGGGATATGAGGGGAGGCTCCCGCCAGGTTATGGTAAACACATGGAAAGGTGAGGGAAGAGGGGAGACAGATGCAGGCAAGAATAAGAAAGTATAGAATTGTGGGGAGGGAATGGAGAACACCAGAGAGAGAGAGAGAGAGAGTGAGAGAGAGAGAGAGAGAGAGAGAGAGAGAGAGAGAGAGAGAGAGAGAGAGAGCATAATAGCAACCGCACACTGAGGTGCCCAAAAGGAGGGAAAACTCACCCACACTAGTCATAAAAAGAAGGAAAACATTCTTAGAATATAAGCCACATGACAACTTACTGGCAAGACAGCTATTAAAAGAGTGATGGCGAGTATGTTTGCTTTTTATGGTCACTACCTTGGTAGGAGGCGGCTGGTGGTAGGAGGCGGCTGGTGGTAGGAGACGGCTGGTGGTAGGAGACGGCTGGTGTTACAAGAAACAACCTTACCATTAACACGACATATCTGCACCGTAATTCCTCCCTCCTTCACTCTTCCATTTTAACTTACCTGGAAAAGATAAAAAAAGGAAAAAATATTAATTTAACTGTTGAAATTAAAAAAAAAAAACTTAAGCAGGCACTTCTGGTGGCAATAACTAACTAGCACATTCATAATCTGAGTAAACACAAGTTGTTTGATTATTAAGTACAAGTCAGTTGATGACTGCAAAAACAGGCGAGCTGATTCCTGTATATACAAATCAGCTGCTCCCTGTAAACACAAGTCATCTGATCATTATAAACACAAGTTAGTTGATTAGTGACAACTAACGTCAGCCGACAAATAAATGTCAGCTGATCAGTGTCAACAAACCTCCGTTGATCAATGTCAACATACATCAGCTGACATATGTTGACATACGTCAGTTGAGCGAACTGCTCAGTATCTTCAAATTTGAGGTAATAGCTGTTATAGAGGCACCAGTGAATTAAAAAACCCAGGATGGATAGCACTCGCACCACCCATCAAAGTCAGGGAATAAGTGCTAAGAAGACCACAAACCACTTGGACTCAAGAAGACTCTGCAATCCAGGACAACATGGGTTTAAAGAAGGTTGCTCTTGTCTCACATAGTTGCTGAAACATTATGGCAAGTGTTGTATACACCAGAAGAGCAACAAAAATCACCAACTTTATGTTAGAAGAGAGTTAAATGAATCTGAATTTGACAGGAATGGACGTAGAAGCTCCTGCTACTGTTACAGTGGCTGTAGCAGCTACTGTTACTTCTACTGCAGGAGCTGCAGCTGCTGGTGTTTCTACTGCAGTAGCTGCTTCTGTTACCGCTGCAGTAGCAGCTGCTGTTGCTTCTGTTGTTTCTACTGCAGTAGCCGCATCTGTTGTTTCTACTGCAGTAGCCGCATCTGTTGTTTCTACTGCAGTAGCCGCATCCGTTGTTTCTACTGCAGTAGTTGCAGCTGCTACATCCCACGATGCTTGGTGATCGTAGGATTGTTGGCACCACCTCTTACACCGGCTGAATGTATGACGTCAACGTCTTGAGTTCTTCGTTGTATAACATTATGTTTAGAAGATGTGACCAGAATATTTGTTGTGCCAGTATTGCCGTTGTATCTAAGACAACCTATCTATAACTGACACTGATCAGCTGACTTTTGTTCATAGTGGTCGGATGACCTTTGCTGACAGTGGTCAGATGGCTTTTGTTGATACTGGTCAGCTGCCTTTTGTTGAGTGGTCAGTTGACTTTTGTTCATAGTGGTCAGCTGACATTGGTTGACAGTGGTCAGCTGACTCACCTGTTTTTCTACTTAATTTCCGGATTTCCTGCCTACTTAATGAACCACCAATCTACTTACCTAACAACTGATCTACTTACCAATCTACCTACTTAGCTACCTACCTACAGGATGGATATGGAGTGCACAATAAACTAGCCGCTAACCTCCAGTGATCAGAAAACACCAACTGATGTCAACAAATGTCAGCCGATCAGTGTCAACTAACATCAGCTGATGTCAGGACACCCGTCGACAGTTTCAATATTATTTATCTCTATTCTGGTAGTCCGTCCCGAGGCTAACGAGGATAAAAAAAATTAGGTAACGAAAGATTGGCTACCAGTATGAAGTATGGAGGAGGTGAATGTATTCAGATATTTAGGAGTGGACGTGTTAGCAGATGGGTCTATGAAGGATGAGGTGAATCATAGAATTGATGAGGGGAAAAAGGTGAGTGGTGCACTGAGGAGTCTGTAGAGACAAAGGACTTTGTCCTTGGAAGCAAAGAGGGGAATGTATGAGAGTATAGTTATACCAATGCTCTTATATAGGTATGCAGCATGGGTGGTGAATGTTGCAACAGGGAGAAGGCTGGAGGCAGTGGGGATGTCGTGTCTGAGGGCAATGTGTGGGGTGAATACAATGCAGAGAATTTGTAGTATGGAAATTAGGAGGTGCGGGATTACCGAGGAAGGGTTGTTGAGGTGGTTCAGACATGTAGAGAGGAAGGAACAAAATAAAATGACTTCAAGAGTGTATAAAACTGTACTGGAGGGAAGGCAGGGTAGAGGTCGGCCTAGGAAAGGTTGGAGGGAGAGGGGTAAAGGAGGTTTTGTGTGCGAGGGGCTGAGACTTCCAGCATGCATGCGTGAGCGTGTTAGAAGCGAATGGAGACAGATGGTTTTTAGGACTTGACGAGCTGTTGGAGCGTGAACATGGTAATGTTTATGAAGGGATTCAGGGAAACGGCAGGTAGGACCTGAGTCCTAGATATGAGAAGTACAGTGCCTGCACTTTGAAGGAGGGGTGTTAATGTTGCAGTTTTATAACTATAGTGTAAGTGCGTCTCTGGCAAGACAGTGGAGTGAATGGTGAAAGTTTTTTTCGGGCTACCCTGCCTTGGTGGGAAGCGGCCGATGTGTTCATAATATATACACACACACACACTATATATATATATATATATATATATATATATATATATATATATATATATATATATATATATATATATATATATGTGTGTGTGTGTGTGTGTGTGTGTGTGTGTGTGTGTGTGTGTGTGTGTGTGTGTGTGTGTGTATGTGTGTGTGTGTGTGTATGTGTGTAAAACTTGCTGTTTTGGCTTAAATAGCAACGCTCTTCTTGCTGAATAAGGCAAGCGAAAATTTGTTTATGCAATAATTTCGTAAAAATCATTCTGAACTTAACGAAAAAAATATATTTCATTGAGTTTGTTTATTATTAAATTATTGTAAACGTATGTAAAATATATTTAGCTGAATTAGACTAAATTAAATTTCGCGTGTTATAATAAGGTTAGGTAAGTTTTCTAATGTCCTTTTGGTACAAAACAATTAATTTTTACATTAACATAAACGAAAAAATATATCTTTAAACGTATAAGAGAATTTTTTTTAGAAAGGACTTAATTTCAAATGAGTTCTTGATAACTGACCAGTTTTACCTATATATATATATATATATATATATATATATATATATATATATATATATATATATATATATATATATATATATATATATATATATATAATGTCGTGCCGAATATGTAAAACTGGTCAGTTAGCAAGAACTTATTTAAAATTAAATCCTTTCTAAAATTTTCTTTGATACGTTTAAAGATATATTTTTTTCATTAATGTTGATGTAAAAATTTATAATTTTGCATCAAAAGGAACTTAGAAAACTTACCTAACCTTATTATAACAAGAACAATTTATTTTAGCCTAACCCAACTAAATATATTTTAGATTTGTTTACAGTAATTTAATACTAAACAAACTCAGTGAAATATATTTTTTTCGTTAGGTTCAGAATGATTTTGGCGAAATTATTGAATACACAAATTTTCACTTGTCCTATATGGCAAGATGAGCGTTGTTATTTAAGCCAAGATCGCAAGTTCTGCCTATTCGGCACGACATATATATATATATATATATATATATATATATATATATATATATATATATATATATATATATATATATATATATATATATATATATATATATATATATTTATTCAACAAGTCGGCCGTCTCCCACCGAGGCAGGGTGACCCAAAAAAGAAAGAAAATCCCCAAAAAGAAAATGCTTTCATCATCATTCAACATTTTCACCACACTCACACATTATCACTGTTTTTGCAGAGGTGCTCAGAATACAACAGTTTAGAAGCATATACGTATAAAGATACACAGCATATCCCTCCAAACTGCCAATATCCCAAACCCCTCCTTTAAAGTGCAGGCATTGTACTTCCCATTTCCAGGACTCAAGTCCGACTATATATATATATATATATATATATATATATATATATATATATATATATATATATATATATATATATATATATATCGTGCCGAATAGGCAGAACTTGCGATCTTGACTTAAATAGCAACGCTCATCTTGCCATATAGGACAAGTGAAAATTTGTGTATTCAATAATTTCGCCAAAATCATTCTGAACCAAACGAAAAAAATATATTTCACTGAGTTGTTTAGTATTATAAATTACTGTAAACAAATCTAAAATATATTTAGTTGGGTTAGACTAAAATAAATTGCGCTTGTTATAATAAGGTTAGGTAAGTTTTCTAAGATTCTTTTAGTGCAACATTATAAATTTTTACATTAACATTAATGAAAAAAATATATCCTTAAACGTATAAGAGAAAATTTTAGAAAGGACTTAATTTTAAATGAGTTCTTGCTAATTGACCAATTTTACATATTCGGCACGACATATATATATATATATATATATATATATATATATATATATATATATATATATATATATATATATATATATATATATATGCAATAAGATCACAGTAAACAGGTGATTTCAGAATATGCAAAACAACCACTCTGAAAGAATAGAGAAATTCCAAGCGCTTTCGTGACTACTCACATTATCAAGTTCCTTGATAATGTGAGTAGTCACGAAAGCGCTTGGAATTTCTCTATTCTTTCAGAGTGGTTGTTTTGCATATATATATATATATATATATATATATATATATATATATATATATATATATATATATATATATATATATATATATATATATATATATATATATATATATGAACATACGAAATTTAAGACTTAAATGGAGCGTCAATTATGAGGTGGGGGGAAAGATGGGGAAAGGGGTATATTGGGAGGGAAAGGGAGCAGCATCCTTCAAAGAGCAACAAACGAGGCACTACAGTCGCTTGCTTCAACAAACAAACACACTCAGACACTTGATGATAGTTGCATACCTTAGCCCGGTGAGAAGTGAGGGAGGAGACCAGGGAGGGAACGGAGGTAAAGGAAGGGAACAGAGGAAAAGGGAGGAAAGAGCAAGGGAAAATGGAGAGGATATGAAAAGGGAGGAAATAGCAAGGGAAAATGGAGAGGATACGAAAAGGGAGGAAAGAGTGAAACGCACAATAGAGAAAGAAGGAAAGAGGCGATGGAAAGAGAGTAAAGAGGGAGGGGGGAAAAGAGAGAAAAAATATAGGTATCTGAGGGTTGGGTAAGCTGGAAAAAGTAGAAAGGAAGCGAGGAGAAAGGCAGTGGAGAAACAGGGACAGAGAAACGATGGGTGAGGGAGAGAGATGAAAAGTGGGGGTAGGGGAGGGTAGATGTGTAGGGGTGAAGTTGAGAGGGAAAGGAGGGTGATGAATCTAGAGAGAGGGAGGGAAGGAGTGTACAAGCAGGAGTGAGACTTCTTGGAGGGATGAATGGGTTTCCTGAATGAGTGGCTGCAGAATGAATCCTGAGTGGATTGTGACTGATGGATGAGTGAAGGTACCAGTGCCATCCACAGCACACTCCTGCACTCAAGAGTATAATGAATGAGTGGTTGGTGAGTGAAGGAGTCAGTGCCACACATTTAACTAGAAAAATAAAAAAAATGAGTTTATGGTGTGAGTAATGAATGAGTGATAACGAGTGATGAGTGAGTGATGAGTTATGAGTGGTGAATGAGTAATGGGTAAGTAATGAGTGATGAATGACTCACGGATGAGTTATGAATGATGAGTGAGTGATGGGTGCGTGATGAGTGAGTTATGGGTGCGTGATGAGTGATGGGTGAGTGATAGGTGCGTGATGAGTGAGTTATGGGTGCGTGATGAGTGAGTTATGGGTGTGATGAGTGATGGATGAGCGAGTGATGGGTGCGTGATGGATGAGTGATGGGTGAATGATGGGTAAGTGAAGGTGTGAGTGCCACCCATGACACACAACATGAAGAATATACTGCCAGCAGGTGGGTTTGTTGACACTGCAAATAATACTGCAAACACACTCACTCTAGTTTGTTTATACTGATGTAAAGCTGTCAGTGTTGTCTACAATGATGCTAACATTGTCTCTGGCTTGTCTATAATGATGCTAACATTGTCTCTGGCTTGTCTATAATGATGCTAACATTGTCTCTGGCTTGTCTATAATGATGCTAACATTGTCTCTGGCTTGTCTATAATGATGCTAACATTGTCTTTGGCTTGTCTATAATGATGCTAACATTGTCTCTGGCTTGTCTATAATGATGCTAACATTGTCTCTGGCTTGTCTATAATGATGCTAACATTGTCTCTGGCTTGTCTATAATGATGCTAACATTGTCTCTGGCTTGTCTATAATGATGCTAACATTGTCTCTGGCTTGTCTATAATGATGCTAAGATTGTCTCTGGCTTGTCTATAATGATGCTAAGATTGTCTTTGGCTTGTCTATAATGATGCTAACATTGTCTCTGGCTTGTCTATAATGATGCTAACATTGTCTCTGGCTTGTCTATAATGATGCTAACATTGTCTCTGGCTTGTCTATAATGATGCTAACATTGTCTCTGGCTTGTCTATAATGATGCAAAGATTGTCTCTGGCTTGTCTATAATGATGCTAAGATTGTCTCTGGCTTGTCTATAATGATGCTAACATTGTCTCTGGCTTGTCTATAATGATGCTAAGATTGTCTCTGGCTTGTCTATAATGATGCTAAGATTGTCTCTGGCTTGTCTATAATGATGCTAAGATTGTCTCTGGCTTGTCTATAATGATGCTAAGATTGTCTCTGGCTTGTCTATAATGATGCTAAGATTGTCTCTGGCTTGTCTATAATGATGATAGTATTGTCTCTGGCTTGTCTATAATGATGGTAATATTGTCTCTGGCTTGTCTATAATGATGATAGTATTGTCTCTGGCTTGTCTATAATGATGATAGTATTGTCTCTGGCTTGTCTATAATGATGATAGTACTGTCTCTGGCTTGTCTATAATGATGATAGTATTGTCTCTGGCTTGTCTATAATGATGATAGTACTGTCTCTGGCTTGTCTATAATGATGATAGTATTGTCTCTGGCTTGTCTATAATGATGATAGTATTGTCTCTGGCTTGTCTATAATGATGATAGTATTGTCTCTGGCTTGTCTATAATGATGATAGTACTGTCTCTGGCTTGTCTATAATGATGATAGTATTGTCTCTGGCTTGTCTATAATGATGATAGTACTGTCTCTGGCTTGTCTATAATGATGATAGTATTGTCTCTGGCTTGTCTATAATGATGATAGTACTGTCTCTGGCTTGTCTATAATGATGATAGTATTGTCTCTGGCTTGTCTATAATGATGATAGTATTGTCTCTGGCTTGTCTATAATGATGATAGTATTGTCTCTGGCTTGTCTATAATGATGATAGTACTGTCTCTGGCTTGTCTATAATGATGATAGTATTGTCTCTGGCTTGTCTATAATGATGATAGTATTGTCTCTGGCTTGTCTATAATGATGATAGTACTGTCTCTGGCTTGTCTATAATGATGATAGTATTGTCTCTGGCTTGTCTATAATGATGATAGTACTGTCTCTGGCTTGTCTATAATGATGATAGTATTGTCTCTGGCTTGTCTATAATGATGATAGTATTGTCTCTGGCTTGTCTATAATGATGATAGTATTGTCTCTGGCTTGTCTATAATGATGATAGTACTGTCTCTGGCTTGTCTATAATGATGATAGTACTGTCTCTGGCTTGTCTATAATGATGATAGTATTGTCTCTGGCTTGTCTATAATGATGATAGTATTGTCTCTGGCTTGTCTATAATGATGATAGTACTGTCTCTGGCTTGTCTATAATGATGATAGTATTGTCTCTGGCTTGTCTATAATGATGATAGTATTGTCTCTGGCTTGTCTATAATGATGATAGTACTGTCTCTGGCTTGTCTATAATGATGATAGTATTGTCTCTGGCTTGTCTATAATGATGATAGTACTGTCTCTGGCTTGTCTATAATGATGATAGTATTGTCTCTGGCTTGTCTATAATGATGATAGTATTGTCTCTGGCTTGTCTATAATGATGATAGTATTGTCTCTGGCTTGTCTATAATGATGATAGTACTGTCTCTGGCTTGTCTATAATGATGATAGTACTGTCTCTGGCTTGTCTATAATGATGATAGTATTGTCTCTGGCTTGTCTATAATGATGATAGTATTGTCTCTGGCTTGTCTATAATGATGATAGTATTGTCTCTGGCTTGTCTATAATGATGATAGTATTGTCTCTGGCTTGTCTATAATGATGATAGTATTGTCTCTGGCTTGTCTATAATGATGATAGTACTGTCTCTGGCTTGTCTATAATGATGATAGTACTGTCTCTGGCTTGTCTATAATGATGATAGTATTGTCTCTGGCTTGTCTATAATGATGATAGTATTGTCTCTGGCTTGTCTATAATGATGATAGTATTGTCTCTGGCTTGTCTATAATGATGATAGTATTGTCTCTGGCTTGTCTATAATGATGATAGTATTGTCTCTGGCTTGTCTATAATGATGATAGTATTGTCTCTGGCTTGTCTAGAATGATAATATTATCTCTGGATTGTTTATAATGATGGTAATACTGTCTCTAGCTTATCTATAATGATGGTAATATAGTCTCTGGCTTGTCTATAATGGTGTTAAAATATTGTCCCTGGCATGTCTATAATGATGGTAATATTGTCTCTACCTTCTACAGTGGTAATATTGTCCATGACCTGTCTACACTGATCTCAATTATATACCCTTTTAGCAGTGCTTCTCAATCACTGAAGGTCTGCTAGCAGTGCTACTCAACCAGTGAAGGAAGGTTTGCTAGCAGTGCTACTCAACCAGTGAAGGAAGGTCTGCTAGCAGTGGTACTCAACCAGTGAAGGAAGGTCTGCTAGCAGTACTACTCAACCAGTGAAGGAAGGTCTGCTAGCAGTGGTACTCAACCAGTGAAGGAAGGTCTGCTAGCAGTGGTACTCAACCAGTGAAGGAAGGTCTGCTAGCAGTGCTACTCAACCAGTGAAGGAAGGTCTGCTAGCAGTGGTACTCAACCAGTGAAGGAAGGTCTGCTAGCAGTGCTACTCAACCAGTGAAGGAAGGTCTGCTAGCAGTGTTACTCAACCAGTGAAGGAAGGTTTGCTAGCAGTGCTTCTCAACCAGTGAAGGAAGGTCTGCTAGCAGTGCTTCTCAACCAGTGAAGGAAGGTCTGCTAGCAGTGCTACTCAACCAGTGAAGGAAGGTCTGCTAGCAGTGCTTCTCAACCAGTGAAGGAAGGTTTGCTAGCAGTGCTACTCAACCAGTGAAGGAAGGTCTGCTAGCAGTGCTTCTCAACCAGTGAAGGAAGGTCTGCTAGCAGTGCTACTCAACCAGTGAAGGAAGGTCTGCTAGCAGTGCTACTCAACCAGTGAAGGAAGGTCTGCTAGCAGTGCTACTCAACCAGTGAAGGAAGGTCTGCTAGCAGTGCTACTCAACCAGTGAAGGAAGGTTTGCTAGAAGTGCTTCTCAACCAGTGAAGGAAGGTTTGCTAGAAGTGCTTCTCAACCAGTGAAGGAAGGTTTGCTAGAAGTGCTTCTCAACCAGTGAAGGAAGGTTTGCTAGAAGTGCTTCTCAACCAGTGAAGGAAGGTTTGCTAGAAGTGCTTCTCAACCAGTGAAGGAAGGTTTGCTAGCAGTGCTTCTCAACCAGTGAAGGAAGGTTTGCTAGAAGTGCTTCTCAACCAGTGAAGGAAGGTTTGCTAGCAGTGCTTCTCAACCAGTGAAGGAAGGTTTGCTAGAAGTGCTACTCAACCAGTGAAGGAAGGTCTGCTAGAAGTGCTTCTCAACCAGTGAAGGAAGGTCTGCTAGCAGTGCTACTCAACCAGTGAAGGAAGGTTTGCTAGCAGTGCTTCTCAACCAGTGAAGGAAGGTTTGCTAGCAGTGCTTCTCAACCAGTGAAGGAAGGTTTGCTAGCAGTGCTTCTCAACCAGTGAAGGAAGGTTTGCTAGCAGTGCTTCTCAACCAGTGAAGGAAGGTTTGCTAGAAGTGCTTCTCAACCAGTGAAGGAAGGTTTGCTAGAAGTGCTTCTCAACCAGTGAAGGAAGGTTTGCTAGCAGTGCTTCTCAACCAGTGAAGGAAGGTCTGCTAGCAGTGCTTCTCAACCAGTGAAGGAAGGTTTGCTAGAAGTGCTTCTCAACCAGTGAAGGAAGGTTTGCTAGAAGTGCTTCTCAACCAGTGAAGGAAGTGCTTCTCAACCAGTGAAGGAAGGTTTGCTAGAAGTGCTTCTCAACCAGTGAAGGAAGGTTTGCTAGAAGTGCTTCTCAACCAGTGAAGGAAGGTCTGCTAGCAGTGCTACTCAACCAGTGAAGGAAGGTTTGCTAGAAGTGCTTCTCAACCAGTGAAGGAAGGTCTGCTAGAAGTGCTTCTCAACCAGTGAAGGAAGGTTTGCTAGAAGTGCTACTCAACCAGTGAAGGAAGGTTTGCTAGCAGTGCTTCTCAACCAGTGAAGGAAGGTCTGCTAGAAGTGCTTCTCAACCAGTGAAGGAAGGTTTGCTAGCAGTGCTACTCAACCAGTGAAGGAAGGTTTGCTAGAAGTGCTACTCAACCAGTGAAGGAAGGTTTGCTAGAAGTGCTACTCAACCAGTGAAGGAAGGTTTGCTAGAAGTGCTTCTCAACCAGTGAAGGAAGGTCTGCTAGAAGTGCTACTCAACCAGTGAAGGAAGGTCTGCTAGCAGTGCTACTCAACCAGTGAAGGAAGGTTTGCTAGAAGTGCTACTCAACCAGTGAAGGAAGGTTTGCTAGAAGTGCTACTCAACCAGTGAAGGAAGGTTTGCTAGAAGTGCTACTCAACCAGTGAATTAAGGTCTGCTAGCAGTGCTACTCAACCAGTGAAGGAAGGTCTGCTAGAAGTGCTACTCAACCAGTGAATGAAGGTTTGCTAGAAGTGCTACTCAACCAGTGAAGGAAGGTTTGCTAGAAGTGCTTCTCAACCAGTGAAGGAAGGTCTGCTAGCAGTGCTACTCAACCAGTGAAGGAAGGTCTGCTAGCAGTGCTTCTCAACCAGTGAATGAAGGTTTGCTAGAAGTGCTACTCAACCAGTGAATGAAGGTTTGCTAGAAGTGCTACTCAACCAGTGAATGAAGGTTTGCTAGAAGTGCTACTCAACCAGTGAATGAAGGTTTGCTAGAAGTGCTACTCAACCAGTGAATGAAGGTTTGCTAGAAGTGCTACTCAACCAGTGAAGGAAGGTCTGCTAGAAGTGCTACTCAACCAGTGAAGGAAGGTTTGCTAGAAGTGCTTCTCAACCAGTGAAGGAAGGTTTGCTAGAAGTGCTACTCAACCAGTGAAGGAAGGTTTGCTAGAAGTGCTACTCAACCAGTGAAGGAAGGTCTGCTAGAAGTGCTACTCAACCAGTGAAGGAAGGTCTGCTAGCAGTGCTACTCAACCAGTGAAGGAAGGTCTGCTAGCAGTGCTACTCAACCAGTGAAGGAAGGTCTGCTAGCAGTGCTACTCAACCAGTGAAGGAAGGTTTGCTAGCAGTGCTACTCAACCAGTGAAGGAAGGTTTGCTAGAAGTGCTTCTCAACCAGTGAAGGAAGGTCTGCTAGCAGTGCTTCTCAACCAGTTTGCTAGAAGTGCTACTCAACCAGTGAAGGAAGGTCTGCTAGAAGTGCTACTCAACCAGTGAAGGAAGGTTTGCTACTCAACCAGTGAAGGAAAGAAGTGCTTCTCAACCAGTGAAGGAAGGTGCTAGAAGTGCTACTCAACCAGTGAAGAAGTGCTAGAAGTGCTACTCAACCAGTGAAGGAAGGTTTGGAAGTGCTTCTCAACCAGTGAAGGAAGGTCTGCTAGAAGTGCTACTCAACCAGTGAAGGAAGGTCTGCTAGAAGTGCTACTCAACCAGTGAAGGAAGGTTTGCTAGAAGTGCTACTCAACCAGTGAAGGAAGGTTTGCTAGAAGTGCTTCTCAACCAGTGAAGGAAGGTTTGCTAGAAGTGCTTCTCAACCAGTGAAGGAAGGTCTGCTAGAAGTGCTACTCAACCAGTGAAGGAAGGTCTGCTAGAAGTGCTACTCAACCAGTGAAGGAAGGTTTGCTAGAAGTGCTTCTCAACCAGTGAAGGAAGGTCTGCTAGAAGTGCTACTCAACCGCTGGTCTGACTTGAAGCTGAGGCGTAAAGCTGGTTAATGAGGTTTTCAAGTCTAGTCACTACACCTGCATTTATACATATAAACTTTCAGCACACATACACTGAAAGACACACATCTCTGTGTATATGATGTATGAAAATCTATAAGTCTTCGTGAAAGCATCTTTTGGATAAATATATGCATGCAGTATGCCTGGGACAAGCTTCGGGGGATTCTTATATCCTGGCCTGACGCTATCCCTGGTCAAGCTGATGGTGTGCTGCAAGCCTGACACAGCCATCACAACCTGACTGATCAGCATGATGCGCATTAACTTTTGATGGGTTTCGAGTTTCCCTACTCTCGCAGTCCGGCCATGAGCCAGGCTCTTGCTGCTGGCAACGGCAGGCTGGCCCACATATCCACCACAGTCTGGTTGATCATAACCAACCAACCGCTAAATACACATTTTTTTGTGATATTACCTTTTTTTATCACCATGAAACTGGATGAAACGTAGTGACATTAAACAGCACATATTTACTATTTTAACATTTCGCTCAATAACTCGGAAAAATTTTGATCCTGGGAATTAGACCTGCCCTTCCCTTCCCTGGATCGAACTTGAATGCCTCCCATTTCCCAGGCGTTGTATGACCCCCCTACTGGTTTAGCGCTTCCCTATGATAAATAAGACTGTCTACCGTGACCAAACTCCTGAGCGAATAATCGCTTATACTCGTAATAAAATATAACACAGTATCTTCTCTTTTCTCTCCCTTAATATGTTACTATTATTATTCAAAACGTGCGGATTTACCGTACGTTTTGAATAATAATAATAATAATAATAATAATAATAATGACACCTCGCTGTCTCTTCCAATATAACAATTTAATATAATATAAAAATACAAAAATATAATATAATATAATATAAAAATTCTTAGTAAGTGCAAAAGAGAGAATTGCAGATTGCAGCAGGAGAGATGTAAGAGGTGTTGGTCAGCGTGGGATGCAGGTACATCCCTGATGATGCAACACATACGTTGCAATGTGTCATCGTGTGTTTTGCGGTGAGCTGGTCAACAAGGTATTCAGGCTCTGGTAGACCTTTCACACCAAGAATTACAATGTTAAAATATGGTAACCTTAGCTGGGAGACTTCAGTAGTGTCAGGCTGAACTGGGTGACTTCAGCAGTGTCAGTCTGAGCTGGGTGACTTCAGTAGTGTCAGTCTGAGCTGGGTGACTTCAGCAGTGTCAGTCTGAGCTGGGTGACTTCAGTAGTGTCAGTCTGAGCTGGGTGACTTCAGCAGTGTCAGTCTGAGCTGGGTGACTTCAGTAGTGTTAGTCTGAGCTGGGTGACTTCAGCATTGTTAGCCTAAGCTGGGTGACTTCAGCAGTGTTAGCCTGAGCTGCGTGACGTCAGCAGTGTTAGCCTGAGCTGGGTGACTTCAGCAGTGCCAGCCTGAGCTGGGTGACTTCAGCTGTGTCAGCCTGAGCTGGTAACTTCAGCAGTGTCAACCTGAGCTGGGTGACTTCAGCAGTGTCAACCTGAGCTGGGTGACTTCAGCAGTGTCAGCCTGAGCTGGGTGACTTCAGCTGTGTCTGCCTGAGCTGGGTGACTTCAGCTGTGTCAGCCTGAGCTGGGTGACTTCAGCAGTGTCAACCTGAGCTGGGTGACTTCAGCAGTGTCAGCCTGAGCTGGGTGACTTCAGCAGTGTCAGACTGAGCTGAGTGACGTCAGCAGTGTCAGCCAGAGCTGGGAGACTTCAGTAGTGTCAGCCAGAGCTGGGAGACTTCGGTAGTGTCAGCCAGAGCTGGGAGACTTCAGTAGCGTCAGCCAGAGCTGGGAGACTTCGGTAGTGTCAGCCAGAGCTGGGAGACTTCAGTAGTGTCAACCAGAGCTGGGAGACTTCAGAAGTGTCAGCCAGAGCTGGGAGACTTCAGTAGTGTCAGCCAGAGCTGGGAGACTTCAGTAGTGTCAGCCAGAGCTGGGAGACTTCAGTAGTGTCAGCCAGAGCTGGGAGACTTCAGTAGTGTCAGCCAGAGCTGGGAGACTTCAGTAGTGTCAGCCAGAGCTGGGAGACTTCAGTAGTGTCAGCCAGAGCTGGGAGACTTCAGTAGTGTCAGCCAGAGCTGGGAGACTTCAGTAGTGTCAGCCAGAGCTGGGAGACTTCAGTAGTGTCAGCCAGAGCTGGGAGACTTCAGTAGTGTCAGCCAGAGCTGGGAGACTTCAGTAGTGTCAGCCAGAGCTGGGAGACTTCAGTAGTGTCAGCCAGAGCTGGGAGACTTCAATAGTGTCAACCAGAGCTGGGAGACTTCAGTAGTGTAAGCCAGAGCTGGGAGACTTCAGTAGTGTCAGCCAGAGCTGGGAGACTTCAGTAGTGTCAGCCTGAGCTGGGAGACTTCAGTAGTGTCAGCCTGAGCTGGGAGACTTCAGTAGTGTCAGCCTGAGCTGGGAGACTTCAGTAGTGTCAGCCTGATCTGGGAGACTTCAGTAGCGTCAGCCAGAGCTGGGAGACTTCAGTAGTGTCAGCCTGAGCTGGGAGACTTCAGTAGTGTCAGCCTGATCTGGGAGACTTCAGTAGTGTCAGCCAGAGCTGGGAGACTTCAGTAGTGTCAGCCAGAGCTGGGAGACTTCAAGTGTCAGCCAGAGCTGGGAGACTTCAGTAGTGTCAGCCAGAGCTGGGAGACTTCAGTAGTGTCAGCCTGAGCTGGGAGACTTCGTATTGTCAGCCTGAGCTGGGAGACTTCAGTAGTGTCAGCCTGAGCTGGGAGACTTCAGTAGTGTCAGCCTGATCTGGGAGACTTCAGTAGCGTCAGCATGAGCTGGGAGACTTCTGTAGTGTCAGCCAGAGCTGGGAGACTTCAGTAGTGTCAGCCTGAGCTGGGAGACTTCAGCAGTGTCAGCCTGATCTGGGAGACTTCAGTAGTGTCAGCCAGAGCTGGGAGACTTCAGTAGTGTCAGCCAGAGCTGGGAGACTTCAGTAGCGTCAGCCAGAGCTGGGAGACTTCAGCAGTGTCAGCCTGATCTGGGAGACTTCAGTAGTGTCAGCCAGAGCTGGGAGACTTCAGTAGTGTCAGCCAGAGCTGGGAGACTTCAGTAGTGTCAGCCAGAGCTGGGAGACTTCAGTAGTGTCAGCCTGAGCTGGGAGACTTCGTATTGTCAGCCTGAGCTGGGAGACTTCAGTAGTGTCAGCCTGAGCTGGGAGACTTCAGTAGTGTCAGCCTGATCTGGGAGACTTCAGTAGCGTCAGCATGAGCTGGGAGACTTCTGTAGTGTCAGCCAGAGCTGGGAGACTTCAGTAGTGTCAGCCTGAGCTGGGAGACTTCAGCAGTGTCAGCCTGATCTGGGAGACTTCAGTAGTGTCAGCCAGAGCTGGGAGACTTCAGTAGTGTCAGCCAGAGCTGGGAGACTTCAGTAGCGTCAGCCAGAGCTGGGAGACTTCAGTAGTGTCAGCCAGAGCTGGGAGACTTCAGTAGTGTCAGCCAGAGCTGGGAGACTTCTGTAGTGTCAGCCAGAGCTGGGAGACTTCAGTAGTGTCAGCCAGAGCTAGGAGACTTCAGTAGTGTCAGCCTGAGCTGGGAGACTTCAGTAGTGTCAGCCTGAGCTGGGAGACTTCAGTAGTGTCAGCCTGAGCTGGGAGACTTCAGTAGTGTCAGCCTGAGCTGGGAGACTTCAGTAGTGTCAGCCAGAGCTGGGAGACTTCAGTAGTGTCAGCCTGAGCTGGGAGACTTCAGTAGTGTCAGCCAGAGCTGGGAGACTTCAGTAGTGTCAGCCAGAGCTGGGAGACTTCAGTAGTATCAGCCTGAGCTGGGAGACTTCAGTAGTGTCAGCCAGAGCTGGGAGACTTCAGTAGTGTCAGCCTGAGCTGGGAGACTTCAGTAGTGTCAGCCAGAGCTGGGAGACTTCAGTAGTGTCAGCCAGAGCTGAGAGACTTCAGCAGTGTCAGCCAGAGCTGAGAGACTTCAATACGACAATGAAGCTATCACAGAGTGAGGCAACAAGATTTATATATAGGTCAGGCCTGAAAGAAGGATAACTGCCATTCCTTGGATCAAGAGATGTTCAGCAGCACCAAGGCGTGGTAGAGGGCGTGGTGGAGGACGTGCTGGCACCACTCGACACAGTCACCAGGTATACAACATCAATACGTAAAGTCACACATTGATTATTTCACCACGTCATTCATGCTCTTGTTAGTTCACACGCGTGCACGCGCACACACAAGCGCACACTCGTATATACACACACACAGTGAAGAGGCGGGGCCAGGAGCTGTGACTCGACCCTTGCGACCACAACTAAGTGAGCACACACGCAACCACAACTAGGTGAGCGCACACATACACACAGTAGGCGGGGCCAGGAGCTGAGTCTCGACCCCTGCAACCACAATTAGGTGAGTACATACTACTACTACTACAGTGTGAAGGAAGTGGAATGACGCGGACGAAGAAATGGATTGTTATTATTATGGGTGAGAGCTAAATCAGTAGGAATTATACAATGCCTGGGGGGGGGGAAGGTATTCAGATTCAATTCAGGGAACTGGAGCACAGAGCTAATTTCATAGATCAAGAGCTCCTGACCAGCGAGAAATAGAGGAAGAATCTATACCAAGCTATAGGAGTATGATGAAGCCTAGAGACCAGGAGCCGAGACTCGACCCCCATCCCTTCGAAGTCATCAATAGGTTAATATATGATCCTTTTCACATTTACCCCCGGAAAAGGGAGTGCCTTGACGCTAGTGAAGGTCTTTTGATCCAGGGAATTGGGAATTAACACTATGTCATGAATATAATACACTGTCCTGGACTTATAAGAGCTGATGATCTTTGTCACCAGCAGTAACAGTCTGGTTAATCAGGCTCTGATCCACCTGGAGGCCTGGTCAAAGATTGGGCCGGGGGCGCTGACCCCCGGAACACTCTCCAGGCTCACCTGCTACCTCGCTTAACCCCTTCCCTCCCTTCCCCTCTCTATTATTTTTGTGAACATATACTTAAAAAATGCTTAAAATGGAGAAAATAATGAACAAGACAAGAGAACACGAACATGAACAGTGATCTTTACACTCAGAGACAGAAAACGAACCAAGATAATTTAAAAGGTCATCTTGAGACGTGTCCCGGTGATATATATTGTAATATATATATATATAATGTATATATATATATATATATATATATATATATATATATATATAAATTTATATATATATGTATATATATATATGTATATATATATATATGTATATATATATATGTATATATATATATGTATATATATATATATGTGTATATATATATATGTATATATATATATATGTATGTATATATATATATATATATATATATATATATGTATGTATATATATATATATATATATATATATATATATATATATATATATATATATATATATATATATATATATATTATCACACTGGCCGATTCCCACCAAGGCAGGGTGGCCCGAAAAAGAAAAACTTTCACCATCATTCACTCCATCACTGTCTTGCCAGAAGGGTGCTTTACACTACAGTTTTTAAACTGCAACATTAACACCCCTCCAGATAATAGATAAAATTTGCTATTTTGGCTTAAACAGTAACGCTCTTCTTGCCGAATAAGATTTGTTAAGTTATACCATGAATTAAGGAAAGATCCTATAGACTTCACCTTACGAAACAGAGAAAGCAAATGGGATAGTAATTATGGACAAGGTAGATTATAGTGGAAAAAATTAGTTATTAGAAGACGGGGGAACCTACGTGCCTCTTAAGGATGATGTGAGACCTACTTCCCTCTCTAAGTCAGGTTTTTGGCTGGTAACAGAGGAAAAATGTGGAGTTAATATAGAGTGTTAAGTATATGTAACATGTTACAGTGTTGAGTGTAGATAATATGTTGTATCAGAGGAGCTTGTCTGAAGTCTCTCTCATAGAGGCGACTGCTCAGTTGTTCCCAACAGTTGTTCAATTATTGTTTATTGTACTAGCACAAGATTCCTGGTTGTGAAGATTAAGACACACGTGCAATAGTTCGATATGTTTACTGAAGAAACGTTTCGCCTACACAGTAGGCTTCTTCATTCAAATACAGAAGAAGCAGGTGTAGTAGTGAAATAAAGATGTAATCAGTTCAACCTTGGATAAATAGTATTTGAGGTGATCAGTCCCTCAGCCTGAAGAGGTCAGCTCCATAGTCTGAAACGATATCGTTCTGGCTTTAACGTTGCACAATGCCATACAGATCAATGGAGCCGCAAAATAGGGCTGTTTCTTTAATTTACTTGATACAAAAACAATGGTGGTCGGGTCCCTTCCGTACTCTGTTGCCCAAGTTTTTTATCTCACAATAACATGACAACATCCTGTCAGGGAGAAGCAAACATTGCCAGCTCACTACCTAGTGACGTTCACTATAAGACTCCAGTACATTGTTTACTTTATGTGCACTGATAACCTTACACCAGAAAATATGTGCCTGTAAATATTGTTATTCTCTACGTGGGAGTAAGCATTATTGTGTGTGTGTGTGTGTGTGTGTGTGTGTGTGTGTGTGTGTGTGTGTGTGTGTGTGTGTGTGTGTGTGTGTGTGTGTGTGTGTGTGTGTGTGTGTGTGTGTTTAAATATACAGTTTTTACATATTTATATAACATACCTTCAAGAAAATGTATGTAAACGCTCAGAATTTAGAGTTGGGACCCTCCAAAGAAAATTAACGTCACAAATCAACGTCATAAATCAACGTAATAACCGAAAGTCATAGATGGGGGATAAGAGGAACGGCTGAGAGTACCGTCTCCCCCCCCCTCCACCCTCACACTCCTACGGACTCCAGATGTCGGCTGTGATTCTCCTTAACATTGTGCAGACGTACCAGGAAGACAGAGGAAAGAGCAACAAGGGAGGGGGGGGTGTTGAGAGTGTGAGCAGAAGAGAGTGAATGAAACGAGAGTAGAACGGAGAAGCTGGAGAGAAAGAGAGCAGAAAGAACAGGTAAGCGTGGAAGGAAGTTAATTGCCACCAATCAATATAATATCATTTTACTACATTTAATTTCTTACGAGGTTCTCAACGTTAATTTCTCAAGGCTTCCTGTACACTCATGCTATATTTTCCAGAGTTTACCTACCTGGAGTGTTGCGAAGGTCAGCGACCTCGCGGCCCCGTCCCAAACTAATTACGAGATATGTCTCCTTGTATGTTGAACCAGCTGCCAGAACCCTCACTACCTTGTATGTTGAACCAGCTGCCAGAACCCTCACTACCTTGTATGTTGAACCAGCTGCCAGAACCCTCACTACCTTGTATGTTGAACCAGCTGCCAGAACCCTCACTACAAAAACAATACATATCGGCTTCATTTCTGACTCTAGGTGGAGCTTTATTACTAAGTCACTTGAGAAAGCTCTCGCCACGTAGCCCAGTGGTGAGAGGCGCGATTCCCACCACTGGGGTCCGGGGTTCAAGACCCGGACGAACTACAAAAAAAAAAAAAAAAACCTACTCCACTAAGAGCGAAAAAGTCGTGTATTATTTCATTATTATTTTTATTATTTTCACATGGACGCTAAACCTGTACGAGGCAAACAGCGCCTGGAGAACCAGAGGCAAAGTTTAATTAGAAGAGGAGGAAGAGAGCTCCAATACCTTAGATCAAGAACCATTGGTACACTAAGGGAAAACACCATAAGTGTCCGGGGCCCAAGACTGTTCAACAGCCTCCCATCAAGCATTAGGGGAATTGCCAATAAACCCCTGGCTGCCTTCAAGAGAGAGCTGGACAGATAACTAAAGTCAGTGCCGGATCAGCCGGGCTGTGGCTCGTACGTCGGACTGCGTGCGGCCAGCAGTAACAGCCTGGTTGATCAGGCCCTGATCCACCGGGAGGCCTGGTCATGGACCGGGCCGCGGAGGCCTTGATCCCCGGAATAACCTCCAGGTAAGCAGGTAACTAATACTACTCAGCGAGAGAAAGAGACAGAGAAAGAACTACAATACAAACCCACATTAGTTATTACAGTAATGACTCACGAAATCGTAATGACACGATTGACAACTCACTCGCCGCGAGTTCAATCCCCGCCCGTGGTATGGTAGCATTACAGTAATACCAGTAGCTAATAAAGTGTTCCTACCTGTAACATGCCTGTGGCTGGTTTCCAAGGGATCATCTATACTCGCAGCCCCGCCTGAGGCCTGATCAACCTGGCTGTTGGTGCCAGCGGCTCACAGGCCTACACAACCTGCTTGAGCACTCCTAAACGCTAAATCCGTGTGGGTCATTCAGGGCAAGTAGTGGTGAAGGCTCTATCCTACACCCACTAATGGCAGGGTCATCATTAGTACACTAAGAGAAAACACCATAAGTGTCCGGGGCCCAAGACTGTTTACCAGCCTCCCTCCAGCCATAAAGGGGAATTATGAATAGACCCCTGGTTGTCTTCAAGAGGGATCTGGATAAATACCTAAAGTCGGTGCCGGATCAGCCAGGCTGTGGTTCGTACGCTGGACTACGTGCGGCCAGCAGTAACAGCCTAGTTGACCAGGCCCTGATCCACCGGGAGGCCTGGTCGTTGACCGGGCCGCGGGGACGTTAATCCCAGGAACAGCCTCCAGCCTGACCAGTCAGACTGTTAGTGATCGCCCTCTGGTGCATGTGGAACTTTTGTTCTAGTGGAGTCTCACATATATGATGGCTCAACCCCCTGCAACCATATATAGGTCAGCATGAATGTGCACGCACGCACGCACGCACGCACACACACACACACACACACACACACACACACACACACACACACACACACACACACACACACACACACACACACACACACACACACACACACACACACACACACACACACACACAATTACTTACAGACTATTACTGCTGTTGCACTCCAACACTCAACTGCCTTACCTATAGAAGGAAATAAACATCTTAATTAAGAAAAATAGCAGCTTTAAGAGCTGTTACCAATGGCATGTATAAACCACTCTACATACCTAACTTATCAAGCAACATGAACATTAAACTGTGCAACCTCAAGCACAAATATCACTATTAATATATATATATATATATATATATATATATATATATATATATAATATATATATATATATATATATATATATATATATATATATATATATATATATATATATATATATATATATATATATATATTCAACAAGTCGATCGTCTCCCACCGAGGCAGGGTGACCCAAAAAAAAGAAAGAAAATCCCCAAAAAGAAAATACTTTCATCATCATTCAACACTTTCACCACACTCACACATTATCACTGCTTTTGCAGAGGTGCTCAGAATATAACAGTTTAGAAGCATATACGTATAGAGATACACAACATATCCCTCCAAACTGCCAATATCCCAAACCCCTCCTTTAAAGTGCAGACATTGTACTTCCCATTTCCAGGACTCAAATCCGACTATATGAAAATAACAGGTTTCCCTGAATCCCTTCACTAAATATTACCCTGCTCACACTCCAACAGATCGTCAGGTCCCAAGTATCATTCGTCTCCATTCACTCCTATCTAACACGCTCATGCACGCTTGCTGGAAGTCCAAGCCCCTCACCCACAAAACCTCCTTTACCCCCTCTTTCCAACCCTTTCGAGGACGACCCCTACCCCTCTTTCCTTCCCCTATAGATTTATATGCTTTCCATGTCATTCTACTTTGATCCATTCTCTCTAAATGACCAAACCACCTCAACAACCCCTCTTCTGCCCTCTGACTAATGCTTTTATTAACTCCACACCTTCTCCTAATTTCCACACTCCGAATTTTCTGCATAATATTTACACCACACATTGCCCTTAGACAGGACATCTCCACTGCCTCCAACCGTCTCCTCGCTGCTGCATTTACCACCCAAGCTTCACATCCATATAAGAGTGTTGGTACTACTATACTTTCATACATTCCCTTCTTTGCCTCCATAGATAACGTTTTTTGACTCCACATATACCTCAACGCACCACTCACCTTTTTTCCCTCATCAATTCTATGATTAACCTCATCCTTCATAAATCCATATATATATATATATATATATATATATATATATATATATATATATATATATATATATATATATATATATATATATATATATATATATATATATATATATAATAATAATTCGCAAACAGGCGAAATTATTTACAAATATTGTCTCTACGTCCACAGCAGGACTCGAACCTGCTAACTCTGTATCAGAGTTCACAGTACTTTACCACGGAACTAGACCCAAGATAAGTATGGGCGCTTAGCCGAGGCTAAGCGATGTTTCACCATACCCCCGGCACCAAGCTCGTTTTGAAAGTTATTTCATCGAATCCTGCCACATGCAGTGGACAACGAAAGAGATTTGAAATGCTTAACAATTCGCAAACAGGCGAAATTATGTATGTATGTATGTATGTATGTATGTATGTATGTATGTATGTATGTATGTATGTATGTATGTATGTATGTATGTACGTACGTACGTACGTATGTATGTATGTATGTATGTATGTATGTATGTATGTACGTATGTACGTATGTATGTACGTATGTATGTATGTACGTATGTGCGTATGTATGTATGTAATAAAAGTCGTGCCGTGTAAGTAAAACTTGCGATTTTGGCTTAAATAGCAACGCTCTTTTTGCCGAATAAGGCAAGCGAAAATGTGTGTATGCAATAATTTCGCAAAAATCATTCTGAATTTAACGAAAAAAATACATTTCATTGTCTTTATTATTAAATTATTGTAAACTTACCTAAAATATATTTAGCTGGATTAGGCTAAATTAAATTGAGCTTATTATAATAAGGTTACGTAAGTTTTCTAAGGTTCTTTAGGTACAAAATTATTAATTTGTATATAAACATAAATGAAAAAAAAATATATCTTTAAACGTATAAGAGAAAATTTTAGAAAGGACTTAATATTAAATGAGTACTTATTAATTGACCAGTTTTACTTATTCGGCACGACATATATATAAAGTATTTTTTTCGGACGCAGCACTGTTGTGAAGACCCGGTGAGAAAAACCATGACACCTGCCTGGCTAATGTCACCATCAAAGTGACCATCAACACCGCCATAACCAAGCTTAGATAAAACCATCACCATTATGTAGAGCACATATGTTAGGCTCGTCATGGAGTACATGACCAGCCTCCATGTCAGACATGCCTGACTCGTAAAGGTCGAAAGATTAGTATTAAGACTCAAGTCAGAAGTGCGCCATGAGTAGAGGTTGAAGGAATGTACCAGACGACCTTGAAGAACACAAGGACTAGCAGACATAATAATAACAATAATAATAATAATAATCTTCATTTCTACAAGTACATGTACAAGGTATACAGGCCTAGTTGATATCAATGACATACTACTATATAGAAAGCCGCTTGTTGTGCAGAGCATTTCGGGCAAATTAGGTCCATTTTGTCCCCAGGATGCGACTCAGAGCAGTCGACTAACACCCAGGTACCTATTTTACTGCTAGGTGAACAGAGACAGCAGGTGTCTTAAGGAAACACGTTTTAATGTTTGCACCCGCACCGGGGATCGAACCACGGGACAACTACAATGTTCAAAATAGGGAGAGGAACTGACAGGGCAAATAACGATAGACTGTTTAAAACGAGAGGAACAGCAGCAAGGAAACACAGACGGAAATCCCCATCCCTCAAAAAAATAATTTGGCTACAAAGATATTTGGAAATACTTATACTGTCTCAGAGTGCAAATTCCATACACAGTTTCAAAATAAGATATGATAAGGTTGGAGAGCCTTGATGTCTCTCAGTAAACTACTTGTAGGTATCCATTAGCAGAGTTTACACTAAGTTCAACCACAGTGCTGCCTGCCACTGGCGCCTCTTAACAAGTCCACTGCCAGGCGTGGTGCCTGGCACCATCAATCACCACGAGAATCTGTCCCCCCCACCTCCTCCTTGCCTTTCTCCCCCCATCCTCCTCGTGAAGTCTGAGGGCACGGAGCAGGCAGGAAGTGAAGCTTCTTGCACTTCCTGCATTTTATATTAAGACAAAATAGTGTGAAATGCGACATCAGTCGAGTCTCTCCTGGACTGAGGCATGACTGAGAGACTCAAGATTTTTTTCCATAAATGGAGTGAAGCCAAAATAGGGGATCAGTCTTCAGCAGCGTACCATAGTCTACCTGGAGGGCATTCCGGGGATCAACGCCCCCGCGGCCAGGTCCACGACCAGGTCTCCCGGTGGATCAGGGCCTGATCAACGAGGATGTTACTGCTGGCCGCACGCAACCCAACGTACGAACCACAGCCCGGCCGATCCGGCACCGTCTTTAGGTATCTGTCCAGCTCCCTCTTGAAGACAACCAGGGGTCTTCCCGTAATGCCCCTTATTGCTGGTGGGAGACTGTTGAACAGTCTTGGGCCCCGGACACTTATTGTGTTTTCTCTTAGTGTACCAGTGACGCCCCTACTTTTCACTGGGGGTATGTTGCATCGCCTGCCAAGTCTTTTGCTTTCGTATGGAGTGATTGTTGTGTGCATATTAGGGACCAGTCCCTCCAGAATCTTCCAGGTGTAGATTATGATATCTCTCTCTCGCCTGCGCTCCAGTGAGTACAAGTCAAGTGCTTCCAGGCCCTCCCAGTAGTTAATTAAGGTGTTTGATGGAACTTATATGTGCAGTAAAGGTTCTCTGTACATTCTCTAGCTCTGCAATTTCATCTGTCTTGAATGGGGATGTTAATGAGTTTGTAGTATACTCAGTCCTAGTTATTATTTCCTCCAGTTTTCCATAACGGAGTAGTTGGAATTTATCTTCATTGAACATCATATTGTTCTCTGTTGTCCATTGGAAAACTTGGTTTATATCTTCTTGGAGCTTTGCTGTGTCCTCAGTGGATGACACTCTCATGCAGATCCTAGTATCATCTGCAAAAGATGATACAGTGGTCACTGGTCAGTGTTGTGTCCCATGTTGTTCACACTGTACTATTGTACCACAGTGGTCAGTGCTGTGTCCCATGTTGCTCACACAATGTACTATTGTACCACAGTGGTTAGTGCTATTAAGTACATAAGAAAGGAGGATCACTGCAGCAGGCCTGTTGGCCCATACTAGGCAAGTCCTTTACAATTCATCCCACTAACAAAACATTTGCCCAACCCGATTTTCAATGCCACCCAAGAAATAAGTGACTACCGTGGTGAGAGAAGACCCATACGGTACAAAAGGGGGGATGATGATAACTGAAGACAGAAAACTATACCAAAACATTCTAAATTAGGCAGCAGTGAGCTGGCGAAGACAATGATGAAGGACTTACATAAGTAACATAAGAAAGGAGGAACACTGCAGTAGGTCTGTTGGCCCATATTAGGCAGGTCCTTCACAGATACAACTTAGATCGAAGGATAATATAAATGAAGTGCATAATATGGGCGGTATTAATAAGCAGATGTAAAGAGCTGTAAAATCCAAAGCAAGACATTTTGAATTCAAAAAAGTTAACGGGAAGCATTTGAGATTAAGACACATGTGCAACATCTGGGTATCTTTATTGTAGACGTTTCGCCATCCAGTGGCTTTATCAATACAAATTCTAGGACATAACTTGAAGACAGTAGAACTATGTACAGAAGATGAGGTAATCAGTCCCTCAACCTAGGAGTAGGTGCGAAGAGCACCATAGTCGTGGAGATTCTGAAGCAGAAGAAAGAATCCTGGCGCTTATATAGTAACGTCAGGTGTAGCAGACGAGGGCATATTCACTGGTAGGCGGGATTCCCCAGTGGAAGTAGGTCCTTCCCAAAGAGATTGGTTAGTTGTAGTAGTAGTTGTCGTAGTCGTGAAGGTTATGTACATGTCCTCAGAATTAAGATTCCATGATGTTGCAGTGTCTGACAAGTTGTGTACGAATGGTATATAATACCGACAAGTTGAGATTAAGACACATGTGCAACATCTGGGTATCTTTATTGTAGACGTTTCGCCATCCAGTGGCTTTATCAATACAAATTCTAGGACATAACTTGAAGATAGTAGAACTATGTACAGAAGATGAGGTAATCAGTCCCTCAACCTAGGAGTAGGTGCGAAGAGCACCATAGTCGTGGAGATTCTGAAGCAGAAGAAAGGACCCTGGCGCTTATATAGTAACGTCAGGTGTAGCAGACGAGGGCATATTCACTGGTAGGCATTTGCTTGGCAATAAATTTGTAGATGAGTGACACAGACTGCCAAGCAGTGTTGTCACGCAATTAAAAACTTTGGTAACCTGAGCCCCGTGCTCTTGTGCAGAACCAGTGATTATCACTGTGGCTGATAGAATCTTGAAGCACAAATCCGGGCTCTAGGTTGGTAGACAACAACCATCCAGAGATACACTGTCTTCCTCTCATATGAGAGGGAAACGGAAACCGATTAAATGTTTTGCACTCTGGTTGGATTGACAGTTTGTCTTTCCGCCTAATGAACGTGAAAGACGACAGATAAATCATACAAAATTCTACTTACATTAAGTATACACACATTTTTAGTTCCCCCGAGTGTCTGTTAATAATTCTCTTTCTTGTAACACTTACTTTCCAGTTAATGAGAACTGGAGGCGGGGACGATGATTCCTGGAACTATTAATACAACAAATACTGGAAGAGAATATCAACTTCAACCAGTAACTGAGTCACATGTCTGGATGACATGCATGTTTACAATGACTTACTCAGGAAGCTTTATTAGATTAGCCTGGGGCAGGCGATGACAAGTTACAACTGTTGCTAAGAAAAACATATCATGACTACCTGTGACTGCTTTCTAGAATTCTGCCCTCCCAGCCCTTCACAATGCCAGATCTCCTTCGTTACTGCCTCGTCAATTAAACTGTTGCTGCTAGCGGTCTGTGCTAGCCTACACAGGCATCATAGCCTGGATGAAGTTGCGCTTTCTGGAGGGTAACAGTCCAGTTTCTTTTGGAACTAGACTCATTGCAACAATGTTTACGATATGTGCTGGTAGTGTGTTGAAGAGTCTTGAATCACGGATGTTGACACACTGTTCTCTAATTGTGCCCCCCACCCACCTGGCGTCTGTGTTTTTCCTGGGTTGATCCTTCATTTGCTTTGTGTTTTTCCTGGGTTGATCATTCATTTACTTCTGTGTTTTTCCTGGGTTGATCCTTCATATGTTTCCATATCTCTCTCTCCAGCAAGTTAGAGTAAGGTGTATGATATTATTACAGTTGCTGATATTACAATGACAGAGACTCAGAATTCAACAATGAATTGGATACCTGCTGGTGCGAGAATGAGAGAGATCTCTTAACATTCAACAATGAAATTAATATCCCGGGGGTGAAATCTGACCCCGGGGTAACTATGCAGAACTACGTCGTAAACCTTGAAAAGCAGTGAGTCATGTCTCGTAGTAACTGCTTGACAACAGTAGCTGAAACAAATCGAGTTTTGCTCACACACACAAAGGAGACAATCAACTGCAGGTTAATGTCACTAACATATACAATATGTACGATGATGGAGAAGACTATGGGAAGAGCACCTGGAAAGGAGTGGATTCAGACAACAAGCATCGCTTCTGAGATGGCAAATCGTGTATCACAGTTCTGCTAGAGTTCTATGACAAGATAACGAAAGTTAGGCAGGAGAGAGAGGGACGAGTGGACTTAACATTACTGGATTACAAGAAGGCGTTCCATATAGTATACCACAAAAGACTGGCACAAAAGCTAGAGTAGATAGGAATTACAGGGAAAACACTACAGTGGATAAGGAATAAATACTGAACGGGAAGGCAGCAACGAGTTCCTGTCAGGGAAGACGTATCGAAGTGAGGGTATGACGTGTGAAGTTCCACAAGGTTCAGTACTTGGTCCAGCATGGTTTCTTGTGTATGTAAACATGACAGAAAATTGAGTCATAGCTGTCTCTGTTTACAGACGATGTGAAACTAATGAGGAGAATACAAACACCGGTAGACCGAAAAAGACTATAAATGGATCTGGACAAGCTGTAAGATTGGTCTGACAACTGTCCATTGCTTTTAAACCCCAGCAAATGCAAGGTTATGCAAACTGGAGAAGGGCAGAGACGTCCGCAAACAGTGTACAGGCTAGGGGGACAAAGGCTGCAAAGCTCCCTGGAAGAGGACCTCGGGGTAAGTACAGTTCCGAGCATTTTGCCTTAGGCACACATCAGGCGAGTAACCGCTGCAGTAAACGCAAGACTGGCACACATCAAGCGAGTAACCGCTGCAGTAAACGCGAGACTAGTAAACTGACGGGTAGTTTTCATGAACATCAAGAAAGAGGCATTCACGACCTTATACGCGGCATATTTCAGGCCCATGTTGGAGTATGCATCGCTAGTAATGAACCCGCATCTGATAAAGCATATATAGCTGGAAAACAATGCGCATGTTTGCAACAAAATTAGTCCCAGAGATGAGGTGAATAAGTATGAGGAAAGGCTAGAGGAGCGAAACCCGCGACACTAGAGGGGAGAAGAGCCAGAGGTGACATGATTGTCAGCATAGTTGCTGATCCCTGTATTCCCAGTATTATATAGCATAGCAGTAGCATCATCCATGTGCTTTAGACACGAGACCCCTCGTAGGCCTGTGGCTTTGTGTGACGTCACGGGATGCACACGAGGAGGCTCATCCCTCTGTCCCGGTCTCACTCGGCGGCAGACCATCCAGGCGTAGACAGGCAAGGCACTGGGCTCCATCCTACACCATCTCAGACTGACAATATAGCTACCATCCTACAAGTGTGTCTACTTTCAACCTGTGATATCTCCATTTAAGAACCCTTACGATAAATGGTGGCAGCGTCGTAGGCCTGTGGCTTTGTGTGACGTCACGGGATGCACACGAGGAGGCTCATCCCTCTGTCCCGGTCTCACTCGGCGGCAGACCATCCAGGCGTAGACAGGCAAGGCACTGGGCTCCATCCTACACCATCTCAGACTGACAATATAGCTACCATCCTACAAGTGTGTCTACTTTCAACCTGTGATATCTCCATTTAAGAACCCTTACGATATGATTACGACGTACAAAATACTGAGGAACTGACAGAATGGACTAGTCTCAGGTACACAAGGTCACAGGTGGAAGCTGAAAGTACAGATGAACCATAAGGATATTACGAAATACTTTATCATCCATAAAGTGTTCAGGAATTGGAACGACCTAGACAACCAAGTGGTAGAGGTAGAATGCATACATAGCTTTAAGAATAGGTATGACAGAGCTCATGCAACCAGGAATGAAATTGGCAGCGGCCAGCATAGAGGCAGTGCCAGGAGCTAAGTCTCAACTCCTATAACCACAAATTAGTGAAATCAATTAGGTAAGCATATATACATACACAAAGAGGTGCAATATAAAGCTCACGGAGCAGGGAGAGAGTGGATATAGTAACCACTAGCGAGCGAAGAGGCGGGGCCAGGAGCTGTGAATCGACCCTTGCAACCACAAATAGGTGAGTACACACACACACACACACACACACACACACACACACACACACACGCACGCACACACACACACACACACGCACACACACACACACACACACACACACGCACACACACACACACACGCCCGCACGCACGCACACACACACACACACACACACACACACACACACACACACACACACACACACACACACACACACGCACGCACGCACGCACGCACGCGCACACACACACACACACACACACACACACACACACACACACACACACACACACACACACACACACACACACACACACACGCACACGCGCACATACACACACACACACACACACACACACACACACACGCACGCACGCACACACACACACACACACACACACACACGCACGCACACACACACACACACACACTCACACACACACACACACACACACACACACACACACACACACACACACACACACACTTGTGGCTACAACATATCACACTTGCAGAAAAAAACAGACGAATTTTCATGGAATTGTTAAAGAACAGAAAGACACAATACCCTGACTGGAACAACACACAACCGGGACACAAGAGACAGGAGCTTAACACGACGTTTCGGTCCGACTTGGACCATTTACACTGCGACTATAATTGCTCCACGTCGGACCAAAACGTCTCTCCTATGTGCGGGTTATTTGTTTATTTAGACAACTGTTCCACCAATCCTGAACCAAGGTAATAAGACAATTCAAATTCAATTATTTATGTATTGTTATACTGTACAAAGATAATGTAATCTACGTGTAATAAAACGCGGTACATAACAAAACGCAACATTTGAAGTTTGCTCAGCAATTTGTGGTTTAGATGTGAATGAGCAAGAAGATAGTGAATAAATCAAGTCAAGTGAAGCAACACAAGCACCGGCTCCCAGGAGCCTCCAAGTGCGCACAGGTACGATGCTGATTCTTTCTTTGTTGCATTTAAAAAAACATTCGTTTATATCATTTTATGAACCAAACACCAGAACCATTTGGTTATGCAGCTCTTAAAACATGTAACTGTGACTGTTGATAACCTGTGACAGGGTTCGAGAGTATTTCTATTCCCACAGGTTTTACTGGTGACTGCCTGATCATCCAGACTTTTGCTGTTGGTGGCCTGCTGTCCCACATTTCTTCAGTCTGGTTGTTCTGGCACCTGGCGACGGCAATGATCTAGCTTCCTCTTCAAGACTTCTACACTTGTTCCTGCATTACTTCTGTTATCTGCTGGAAGTATATTGAAAAGTTCAGACCCACGCATGTTGACGACTTTAACCACAAGGAGATCGATTGGGAGAACTTGGAGCCACATGGGGGCCAAGACACATGGAGGGCTAAGATGATGGAGGTGGTACTGGAAAACTTCATGCACCAACACGTAAGGGACACTACAAGAGAGAGAGGAGAGGATGAACCAGCAAGACTGGGCCTAGTATTCACCTTGAGTAGTGCAGATATTGAGGACATCACATATGAAAGACCCCTTGGGGCCAGGGATCATGTGGTTTTAAGCTTCGAATACACAGTAGAGCTACAATTGGAGGGGGAAGCAGGAAGGCCAGGACGAATGAAGCCAAACTACAAGAAAGGGGACTACACGGGAATGAGGAACTTCCTGAACGGGGTTCAGTGGGACAGAGAACTGGCAGGGAAGCCAGTTAATGAGATGATCGAATATGTAGCAACAAAATGCAAGGAGGCTGAGGAGAGGTTTGTACCCAAGGGTAACAGGACTAATGAAAAAACCAGGATGAGTCCATGGTTCACCCAAAGGTGCAGGGAGGCAAAAACCAAGTGTGCTAGGGAATGGAAGAAATACAGAGGGCAAAGGACCCAGGAGAATAAGGAGAGCAGTCGTAGAGCCAGAAATGAATATGCACAGATAAGAAGGGAGGCCCAACGACAATATGAAAACGACATAGCAGCGAAAGCCAAATCTGACCCAAAACTGTTATACAGCCACATCAGGAGGAAAACAACAGTCAAGGACCAGGTAATCAGGCTAAGGAAGGAAGGAGGAGAGACAGCAAGAAATGACCTTGAAGTAAGTGAGGAACTCAAGAGATTTAAAGAAGTGTTCACAGAGGAGACAGAAGGAGCTCCAGAAAGACAGAGAGGTGGGGCACACCACCAAGTGCTGGACACAGTACACACAACCAAGGAAGAAGTGAAGAGGCTTCTGAGTGAGATAGATACCTCAAAGGCAATGGGGCCAGATAACATCTCTCCATGGGTCCTGAGAGAGGGAGCAGAGGCACTATGTGTACCCCTAACAACAATATTCAATACATCTATCGAAACAGGGAGATTGCCTGAGGCATGGAAGACAGCAAATGTAGTCCCAATCTTTAAAAAAGAAGACAGACATGAAGCACTAAACTACAGACCAGTGTCACTAACATGTATAGTATGCAAAGTCATGGAGAAGATTATCAGAAGAGTGGTGGAACACCTAGAAAGGAATGATCTCATCAACAGCAGCCAACATGGTTTCAGGGATGGGAAATCTTGTGTCACAAACCTACTGGAGTTCTATGACATGGTGACAGCAGTAAGACAAGAGAGAGAGAGGGGTGGGTGGATTGCATTTTCTTGGACTGCAAGAAGGCGTTTGACACAGTTCCACACAAGAGATTAGTGCAAAAACTGGAGGACCAAGCAGGGATAACAGGGAAGGCACTACAATGGATCAGGGAATACTTGTCAGGAAGACAGCAGCGAGTCATGGTACGTGGCGAGGTGTCAGAGTGGGCACCTGTGACCAGCGGGGTCCCACAGGGGTCAGTCCTAGGACCAGTGCTGTTTCTGGTATTTGTGAACATGACGGAAGGAATAGAATCCGAAGTGTCCCTGTTTGCAGATGACGTGAAGTTGATGAGAAGAATTCATTCGATCGAAGACCAGGCAGAACTACAAAGGGATCTGGACAGGCTGCAGACCTGGTCCAGCAATTGGCTACTGGAGTTCAACCCCACCAAGTGCAAAGTCATGAAGACTGGGGAAGGGCAAAGAAGACTTCAGACGGAGTACAGTCTAGGGGGCCAGAGACTACAAACCTCACTCAAGGAAAAAGATCTTGGGGTGAGTATAACACCAGGCACATCTCCTGAAGTGCACATCAACCAAATAACTGCTGCAGCATATGGGCGCCTAGCAAACCTCAGAACAGCATTCCGACATCTTAATAAGGAATCGTTCAGAACCCTGTACACCGTGTACGTTAGGCCCATATTGAAGTATGCGGCACCAGTTTGGAACCCACACCTAGCCAAGCACGTAAAGAAACTAGAGAAAGTGCAAAGGTTTGCAACAAGACTAGTCCCAGAGCTAAGAGATATGTCCTCCGAGGAGAGGTTAAGGGAAATCAACCTGACGACACTGGAGGACAGGAGAGATAGGGTTGACATGATAACGACATACAAAATACTGAGAGGAATTGACAAGGTGAACAAAGACAGGATGTTCCAGAGATGGGACACAGCAACAAGGGGACACAGTTGGAAGTTGAAGACACATATGAATCACAGGGATGTTAGGAAGTATTTCTTCAGCCACAGAGTAGTCAGGAAGTGGAACAGTTTGGGAAGCGATGTAGTGGAGGCAGGATCCATACATAGCTTTAAGCAGAGGTATGATAAAGCTCACGGTTCAGGGAGAGTGACCTAGTAGCGATCAGTGAAGAGGCGGGGCCAGGAGCTTGGAATCGACCCCTGCAACCTCAGCTAGGCGAGTACAGCTAGGCGAGTACAGCTAGGTGAGTACAGTGGTCTAGTATTGTTCCCATGTCGCCCCTGCTTCTCACTGCCACTATCTTCCATTTCAAACATTATCAAATTTGCATAATCATTATCAACTGATAGTGTCGTGACCAACTCAATTATTAGGTAAATCAAAATCACAAAGCAAGTGAAACTATTTAAATATCACATTCCATAATTTATATTCTTAAATCAACTGTTATGACAGTGGCATCTTATGGGCACTGTGATGACAGTGGCATCTTATGGGCACTGTGATGATAGCATCTTATGGGCACCGTGATGGTAGTGGCATCTTACGGGAAGTGTGGCACCCTTCCTAGAAGAGGTCCTTACTCCTAGGCACGAACCATCAAACTCCCACCACGGCTGACCAAGCGTAGGAGAAAAGAAATACGAGAGAGAGAGAGAGAGAGAGAGAGAGAGAGAGAGAGAGAGAGAGAGAGAGAGAGAGAGAGAGAGAGAGAGAGAGAGAGTGAGTTTCCGGCAGCGGCTATATTTCAAGGTTATAGTAGAGTATACGCACCAGGTTGTGGCACCCCTGAGGGAAGGTTAATGGTGCCACGGGAGGTGAGGCAACACAGAATAAAGACCAACAAAATGAGAGAGAATGAGACCAGTGGAGAGAGAGAGAGAGACAATTTGCAACTTACTGCAACAAAGCTTAAGACATACGTAAACAAAGTGTTTTTTTTATTGCACAAAACTTACCTTTTCCCTATGTCCCTCTTGCTCTCACCATCATCATACTCCTCCTCCTCGCTGTTATTATCGTCTTCCTCCCAACCTATGAATGTCTCACGGTGTAGGTAACATGTGCCTATCATTACCAGGAGAGAGAAGCGTACAGTGGGTGGGAGAAGACAGGTGGGCGGAACTAACCGCCCACAAACACCAGGATAAGGCGCCCCTCCTTCGATCCATACACATGCGCGCGCTCGCGCCTTAAAGTTGCAGACGCCCTTACACGTTACATACACCCACGCCTTAAAGGTGGCCGGCCCCACCACACACACCCCCGCATACTATACACACCCACGTGTGTGCCCACCCACCCCTGAGCACGCACACACTAGCAGAGGGGAGACATCACACACACACACACACACACACACACACACACACACACACACACACACACACACACACGTGTCATACGTAATTTTGTGTGTAGGTACGACACGGCCCACGAGCAAGTGAATCAATCACGTGGTAACGTAAGAGGGACCAGGAGCTATAAATAAAACCTAGTAACAAACAGGTGAACACACACACACACACACACACACACACACACACACACACACACACACACACACACACTGGTTAAAACCATCGTTATTATTCCTGAATATTAAAATGCAACTCGTGTAAGACAAATTAAAAAGTTAATTGAGCGTTCATCAGCTTGGTGCCACGTTTATATTACCACACACGCAGTACTAGCTAGTTAACCACACACGCAGTACTAGCTAGTTAACCACACACGCAGTACTAGCTAGTTAACCACACACGCAGTACTAGCTAGTTAACCACACACGCAGTACTAGCTAGTTAACCACACACGCAGTACTAGCTAGTTAACCACACACGCAGTACTAGCTAGTTAACCACACACGCAGTACTAGCTAGTTAACCACACACGCAGTACTAGCTAGTTAACCACACACGCAGTACTAGCTAGTTAACCACACACGCAGTACTAGCTAGTTAACCACACACGCAGTACTAGCTAGTTAACCACACACGCAGTACTAGCTAGTTAACCACACACGCAGTACTAGCTAGTTAACCACACACGCAGTACTAGCTAGTTAACCACACACGCAGTACTAGCTAGTTAACCACACACGCAGTACTAGCTAGTTAACCACACACCCAGTACTAGCTAGTTAACCACACACGCAGTACTAGCTAGTTAACCACACACACACAACACTAGTTAGTTAACCACACACGCAGTACTAGCTAGTTAACCACACACGCAGTACTAGCTAGTTAACCATACACGCAGTACTAGCTAGTTAACCACACACGCAGTACTAGCTAGTTAACCACACGCAGTACTAGCTAGTTAACCACACACGCAGTACTAGCTAGTTAACCACACACGCAGTACTAGCTAGTTAACCACACACGCAGTACTAGTTAGTTAACCACACACGCAGTACTAGCTAGTTAACCACACACGCAGTACTAGCTAGTTAACCACACACGCAGTACTAGCTAGTTAACCACACACGCAGTACTAGCTAGTTAACCACACACGCAGTACTAGTTAGTTAACCACACACGCAGTACTAGCTAGTTAACCACACACGCAGTACTAGCTAGTTAGCCACACACGCAGTACTAGCTAGTTAACCACACACGCAGTACTAGCTAGTTAACTACACACGCAGTACTAGCTAGTTAACCACACACGCAGTACTAGCTAGTTAACCACACACGCAGTACTAGCTAGTTAACCACACACGCAGTACTAGCTAGTTAACCACACGCGCAGTACTACCTAGTTAACCACACACGCAGTACTAGCTAGTTAACCACACACGCAGTACTAGCTAGTTAACCACACACGCAATACTAGCTACTTAACCACACATGCAACACTAGCTAGAGCTAACCACACAAGCAACGCTAAAGTTAATTTCGTTTTAATAAACCATAAAGTCAGTGCTTATCCACTTTCATTCTGTTTTATTCCAAATGTTTTAAGTAGTCGCATATACAGGTACTGGAAATGTTCCTGAAACTGTCATCAGGAAAATTCCAGGCAAGTGACTGGAAGGTTCTAACAGGCAGGTGGCTGGAAGGTTCTAACAGGCAGGTGACTGGAAGGTTCTAACAGGCATGTGGTTGGAAGGTTCTAACAGGCAGGTGGCTGGAAGGTTCTAACAGGCAGGTGACTGGAAGGTTCTAACAGGCACGTGGTTGGAAGGTTCTAACAGGCAGGTGGCTGGAAGGTTCTAACAGGCAGGCGACTGGAAGGTTCTAACAGGCAGGTGGCTGGAAGGTTCTAACAGGCAGGTGGCTGGAAGGTTCTAACAGGCAGGTGACTGGAAGGTTCTAACAGGCAGATGACTGGAAGGTTCTAACAGGCAGGTGACTGGAAGGTTCTAACAGGCAGGTGGCTGTGAGGTTGTAACAGGCAGGTGGCTGGGAGGTTGTAACAGGCAGGTGGCTGGAAGGTTCTAACAGGCAGGTGGCTGGAAGGTTCTAGCAGGCAGGTGATTGGAAGGTTCTAACAGGCAGGTGACTGGAAGGTTTTAACAGGCAAGTGACTGGAAGGTTATAACAGGCAGGTGACTGGAAGGTTCTAACAAGCAAGTGACTGGAAGGTTCTAACAGGCAGGTGACTGGAAGGTTCTAACAGGCAGGTGACTGGAAGGTTATAACAGGCAGGTGACTGGAAGGTTCTAACAGGCAGGTGACTGGAAGGTTATAACAGGCAGGTGACTGGAAGGTTATAACAGGCAGGTGACTGGAAGGTTCTAACAGGCAGGTGACTGGAAGGTTCTAACAGGCAGGTGACTGGAAGGTTCTAACAGGCAGGTGACTGGAAGGTTATAACAGGCAGGTGACTGGAAGGTTCTAACAGGCAGGTGACTGGAAGGTTATAACAGGCAGGCGACTGGAAGGTTATAACAGGCAGGTGACTGGAAGGTTCTAACAGGCAGGTGACTGGAAGATTATAACAGGCAGGTGACTGGAAGGTTCTGACAGGCAGGTGACTGGAAGGTTATAACAGGCAGGTGACTGGAAGGTTCTAACAGGCAGGTGACTGGAAGGTTCTAACAGGCAGGTGACTGGAAGGTTCTAACAGGCAGGTGACTGGAAGGTTCTGACAGGTGAAACAGAGAGTAATCTTGAATAAACGCAATATTTCGCTCAAGTGCATCTTTGATGAATAAGACATGTGCAGTACTTGGGTAACTTTGTTGACTAAACATTTCGCCTGCACAACAGACTTCTTCAAAGAAGCTTGTTGTTCAGGCGAAACGTTTGATCAATAAAATAGCCAGGTGCTACAAAAGTGTCTTGTTTATCAACTTTGTGGTATTCTATACTATCAATATGTGAAAGAGAGCTTTATTCTGACATTGTTTCGCTCAGGGTAAGCTTCGTTACATAAACACTTGATAAAGCTTTTCTTGACAGAAACGTCGTTTAATATTCTGTCTTACCAGCCCACAAGCCCGGCTTGAGTCTAGTCTTCTTTGCTGCCTCCTTGGTTAATCAGACTATTAAGAATGGCTATAATTATTATCTCAGTTTTTAAAGAGGTGGACGGGTATGCCAGTGGAAGGCCTCGGTCACATAACCAAAAGCTCCGGTGGCGGGTCATCATATAACTAAGACCCGCGTCAGGAAATAATTCTCTTGTTTCCTGATAAATCTTAAACAACGTAACCAGGCGCTAGCGTCCCGCAGGCGCTCATGTCCATCACAACCTGGATCATCCAGCACTTGCAGATGCTCAAGTTCTTAAGAACTTTTATCTTCTTTCCAGCAACATTTCTGCTGGTGGTACGGTGAAAAGTCTTGCTCCTACACACACACACACACACACACACACACACACACACACACACACACACACACATACACACAGTAGCAATCAGCGAAGAGGCGGGGCCAGGAGCTATGAATCGACCCCTGCAACCACAAATAGGTGAGTACAAATAGGTGAGTACACACACACACACACACACACACACACACACACACACACACACACACATACACACACATACACACACACACACACGACACGAGAGGAGAAAAGAGAAACGAAAAAGCTCATGGAGAAGGGAGATAGTGGACCTAGTAGCGACCAGTGGATAGGAGGGGCCAGGAGCTGTGGAACGACCCCTGCAACCACAAACAGGTAAGAATACACACACGCACGCAGTTTACAAACATGCTACAGCTGCTGTAATCAGCCACATAAAACATGTGAAGATAAATATCTCATTCCAGCGTGACAGCGGTTTTAAGAACGTTTCCACGACATCAGTACCTTTGATATACCTTTGTAAACCACTGTATATATATATATATATATATATATATATATATATATATATATATATATATATATATATATATATATATATATATATATATATATATATATGATGGGGTCCACCTCTGGTGTAAATTGTGGGACCCACAGCCTCGGAGAAGTGGATAAAAAGGCTTCAAGGAAAAATATTTGGATTTCTTCCTGAAGCCGTTTGAATATTCCACTTCCCCTACCACCCCATCTTTTGATATATATTTTTTTTTTACTAATAGGAATATTTTATTACTTAATATTTTACATAAGATTTAAAAGATACATTGTTGATATAAAGGTGGCATATACGGTACATGTTGTTACGTGTGTATCACCTATTATAAGCCAGGAGCAATGGGCTAGTAATCCTTTCTCCTGTATAAATTACTAAATTTAAAAAGAAAAACTTTCGTTTTTTTTGGGGGGGCCACCCTGCCTTGGTGGGACACGGCCGGTATGTTGAAATTCAGGGTTTCGACATATATATGTATGTATGTATGTATGTATGTATGTATGTATGTATGTATATATATGTATATATATATATATATATATATATATATATATATATATATATATATATATATATATATATATATATATATATATATATATATATATATATGTCGTGCCGAATATGTAAAATTGGTCAATTAGCAAGAACTCATTTAAAATTAAGTGCTTTCGGAAATTTTCTCTTATACGTTTAAAGATATATTTTTTTCATTAATGTTAATGTAGAAATTTTTAATTTTGCACCAAAAGAATCTTAGAAAACTTACCTAACCTTATTATAACAAGAGCAATTTATTTTAGCCTAACCCAACTAAATATATTTTAAATACGTTTACAATAATTTAGTACTAAACAAACACAATCAAATATATTTTTTACGTTAGGTTCAGAATGATTTTGGCGAAATTATTGCATACACAAATTTTCACTTGTCCTATATGGCAAGATGAGCGTTGCTATTTAAGCCAAGATCGCAAGTTCTGCCTATTCGGCACGACATATATATATATATATATATATATATATATATATATATATATATATATATATATATATATATATATATATATATATATATATGTATATATATATATTTTTTTTTATTATCACACCGGCCGATTCCCACCAAGGCAGGGTGGCCCGAAAAAGAAAAACTTTCACCATCATTCACTCCATCACTGTCTTGCCAGAAGGGTGCTTTACACTACAGTTTTTAAACTGCAACATTAACACCCCTCCTTCAGAGTGCAGGCACTGTACTTCCCATCTCCAGGACTCAAGTCCGGCCTGCCGGTTTCCCTGAATCCCTTCATAAATGTTACTTTGCTCACACTCCAACAGCACGTCAAGTATTAAAAACCATTTGTCTCCATTCACTCCTATCAAACACGCTCACGCATGCCTGCTGGAAGTCCAAGCCCCTCGCACACAAAACCTCCTTTACCCCCTCCCTCCAACCCTTCCTAGGCCGACCCCTACCCCGCCTTCCTTCCACTACAGACTGATACACTCTTGAAGTCATTCTGTTTCGCTCCATTCTCTCTACATGTCCGAACCACCTCAACAACCCTTCCTCAGCCCTCTGGACAACAGTTTTGGTAATCCCGCACCTCCTCCTAACTTCCAAACTACGAATTCTCTGCATTATATTCACACCACACATTGCCCTCAGACATGACATCTCCACTGCCTCCAGCCTTCTCCTCGCTGCAACATTCATCACCCACGCTTCACACCCATATAAGAGCGTTGGTAAAACTATACTCTCATACATTCCCCTCTTTGCCTCCAAGGACAAAGTTCTTTGTCTCCACAGACTCCTAAGTGCACCACTCACTCTTTTTCCCTCATCAATTCTATGATTCACCTCATCTTTCATAGACCCATCCGCTGACACGTCCACTCCCAAATATCTGAATACGTTCACCTCCTCCATACTCTCTCCCTCCAATCTGATATTCAATCTTTCATCACCTAATCTTTTTGTTATCCTCATAACCTTACTCTTTCCTGTATTCACCTTTAATTTTCTTCTTTTGCACACCCTACCAAATTCATCCACCAATCTCTGCAACTTCTCTTCAGAATCTCCCAAGAGCACAGTGTCATCAGCAAAGAGCAGCTGTGACAACTCCCACTTTGTGTGTGATTCTTTATCTTTTAACTCCACGCCTCTTGCCAAGACCCTCGCATTTACTTCTCTTACAACCCCATCTATAAATATATTAAACAACCACGGTGACATCACACATCCTTGTCTAAGGCCTACTTTTACTGGGAAAAAATTTCCCTCTTTCCTACATACTCTAACTTGAGCCTCACTATCCTCGTAAAAACTCTTCACTGCTTTCAGTAACCTACCTCCTACACCATACACTTGCAACATCTGCCACATTGCCCCCCTATCCACCCTGTCATACGCCTTTTCCAAATCCATAAATGCCACAAAGACCTCTTTAGCCTTATCTAAATACTGTTCACTTATATGTTTCACTGTAAACACCTGGTCCACACACCCCCTACCTTTCCTAAAGCCTCCTTGTTCATCTGCTATCCTATTCTCCGTCTTACTCTTAATTCTTTCAATTATAACTCTACCATACACTTTACCAGGTACACTCAACAGACTTATCCCCCTATAATTTTTGCACTCTCTTTTATCCCCTTTGCCTTTATACAAAGGAACTATGCATGCTCTCTGCCAATCCCTAGGTACCTTACCCTCTTCCATACATTTATTAAATAATTGCACCAACCACTCCAAAACTATATACCCACCTGCTTTTAACATTTCTATCTTTATCCCATCAATCCCGGCTGCCTTACCCCCTTTCATTTTACCTACTGCCTCACGAACTTCCCCCACACTCACAACTGGCTCTTCCTCACTCCTACAAGATGTTATTCCTCCTTGCCCTATACACGAAATCACAGCTTCCCTATCTTCATCAACATTTAACAATTCCTCAAAATATTCCTTCCATCTTCCCAATACCTCTAACTCTCCATTTAATAACTCTCCTCTCCTATTTTTAACTGACAAATCCATTTGTTCTCTAGGCTTTCTTAACTTGTTAATCTCACTCCAAAACTTTTTCTTATTTTCAACAAAATTTGTTGATAACATCTCACCCACTCTCTCATTTGCTCTCT
This sequence comes from Cherax quadricarinatus, assembly GCF_038502225.1. Taxonomy (NCBI): domain Eukaryota; kingdom Metazoa; phylum Arthropoda; class Malacostraca; order Decapoda; family Parastacidae; genus Cherax; species Cherax quadricarinatus. The sequence continues at coordinate 12,463,327 of NC_091367.1, forward strand.
TTTTACATTGCTTCACCACTCTCTTAACTTCTCTCTTTTTCTCCATATACTCTTCCCTCCTTGCATCACTTCTACTTTGTAAAAACTTCTCATATGCTAACTTTTTCTCCCTTTACTACTCTCTTTACATCATCATTCCACCAATCGCTCCTCTTCCCTCCTGCACCCACTTTCCTGTAACCACAAACTTCTGCTGAACACTCTAACACTACATTTTTAAACCTACCCCATACCTCTTCGACCCCATTGCCTATGCTCTCATTAGCCCATCTATCCTCCAATAGCTGTTTATATCTTACCCTAACTGCCTCCTCTTTTAGTTTATAAACCTTTACCTCTCTCTTCCCTGATGCTTCTATTCTCCTTGTATCCCATCTACCTTTTACTCTCAGTGTAGCTACAACTAGAAAGTGATCTGATATATCTGTGGCCCCTCTATAAACATGTACATCCTGAAGTCTACTCAACAGTCTTTTATCTACCAATACATAATCCAACAAACTACTGTCATTTCGCCCTACATCATATCGTGTATACTTATTTATCCTCTTTTTCTTAAAATATGTATTACCTATAACTAAACCCCTTTCTATACAAAGTTCAATCAAAGGGCTCCCATTATCATTTACACCTGGCACCCCAAACTTACCTACCACACCCTCTCTAAAAGTTTCTCCTACTTTAGCATTCAAGTCCCCTACCACAATTACTCTCTCACTTGGTTCAAAGGCTCCTATACATTCACTTAACATCTCCCAAAATCTCTCTCTCTCCTCTGCATTCCTCTCTTCTCCAGGTATATATATATATATATATATATATATTATATATATATATATATATATATATATATATATATATATATATATATATATATACACGCACACCTGTGATATACTTCTGTCTTATGTAAGACAAATGTCTAACTCCATCTACACTACCTGCAAAATAATGGCCCACTGTTGCACCATATGCATAAAATTTATCCCATGTCCTACATAAACATTATCACCTCCGCTTCGTATATAAACATTAACTCCTCCCCATGTAAATACTACCCACTCTCACTCAATTTTAATGCAAATTGATACTTTTATTATATAAAAAGTAATAGGTGTTATTTAACTTGAATATGCAAATTTTTCGGGCCACTGTGGAATATCAAAACTGTCTACACGAGAGAGAGAGAGAGAGAGAGAGAGAGAGAGGGGGGGGAGCAGGTTCGTCAGTGTGCTTTTGGGTATCAAGTGTGTGTTGTCTCCGAGAAGCATCGTCTCACTGTGGGTGGATAAGAGCGGGATCATGTTCTAGCCACACGTCTTAATGATCTGCCCTGCCCCATGTACACTTTATTATGAAAAGAGATCATCATCAGAAACGATACTTAGACAACCACAACTGTACCGTGGTGGAGTGGTTACTGTGATGACCTGGTAAACTAGTGGTGATACGTTCGAATCCCCACCAATAAAAGGATTGGATTAAGCAGCCTGCCTTCACCCAGACCGGGTCGTTGTGGAAACTAACTGGTTCACAAATAGCCAACATAACTAGTTCAGGAACAGTCAGTGAAATCGGTTCACTCTCACTGTGGTGATAAGTTCAATCCAGCATATTTCGACCTCTGCGCTGTACACCAATCTTTAACCAAACGTACGTCAATTGTACGCGCCTGCGTGCGTATACTCACCTATTTGTGGTTGCAGGAGTCGATTCTTTGCTCGCGCTCTCGCTCGCTCGCTCGCTCGCTCGCTCTCGCTCTCTCTCTCTCTCTCTCTCTCGTGTGTGTATGTGTGAAATAAGTGATAGGAAACAACATAACTAACAACATAAACCAGGATCCACAAGTACTCCCAACACGAAGAAAAAAAAAAGTGTAAACCAGACAAAGGAAGAAAGAGGTACCACTATGTACATACCGACAGAGAGGTATACAGGTGGGAGTTAGGCTCTCACCTCAGGCCTCCCCTACCCTCCATCACTGCCTTCTCTCAACCTCCCGCGAGTTTGTGTGTATGTATCGGCGTCTCCTCCTCCTCTTCCTTTCTCTCCCCCTCCTCTCTGTCTCTATATATATTACATACACACACACATACAGGAAGCAGGCTCCAAACGTAGCTTTAAGAGGTACAATAAAGCTTTTGGAGCAGGGAGTGGACCTAGTAGCGACTAGCGAAGAGGCAGGGCCAGGAGCTGTGAATTTCCCCTGCAACAAAGAATAGACGACTATGTACTCTCTCTCTCTCCTCCCAAATTGTTGCTGCAGTCTATTTTCTCTGCACTGTATATAGAAAGAGTAAATGCTAGTTTGTGATTACAGTAACGGTATACAATACCGACAAGATGCGGCATTACACACATAATTATCTTATATTCCACTGTGTTCTGTGTTCAGTTCTGCAATGCTGAGACTATTTACCGCATCTTCCACTGTCTTAGTTTATCATGTCTGCAGTGAATGATAAAAGCCACTTCTAGGCGAAATAAAGATGCCCAAGTATTGTTGGTGTGTTTGATTCGTAGTCCGTGATATCAGTCTCCCACTGTGTCATTTCTACAACACTTATCTAGTTATCACTGGTAGCGCCTTCCACTCTGCACCACCATCATCACCACCACCATTACCACTCACCAGCAACCCCCACTTACCCACTACCACTCCCAGAGCTACCACCATCTACAGCATCATCGACCCAAGGCCTCAACAGGGAGGCTTGGCCAAGTATTAGCCCCCCTCCCAGCTCCCCAGACACCGCCTGGGCGCCTGTTAAACCCCTTTCCACGTGTCCAGTGTTCCGCCTCCACCCCCATCTTCGTCCAACCTATTTTACGTGTTCTGCCTCCGTCTCTCCCGTTTAACTCATTCCACGTGTTTCGTGTTGATCCTTATCCCCTTCCTTTATTCGTTGCTAGTTCCGCCTCTCACTCACCAGCTCCGGGCCACCAATGTAAGATAAGAAGATAAGATAAGATTTCGTTCGGATTTTTAACCCCGGAGGGTTAGCCACCCAGGATAACCCAAGAAAGTCAGTGCGTCATCGAGGACTGTCTAACTTATTTCCATTGGGGTCCTTAATCTTGTCCCCCAGGATGCGACCCACACCAGTCGACTAACACCCAGGTACCTATTTGCTGCTAGGTGAACAGGACAATAGGTGTAAGGAAACGTGTCGGAATTTCCACCCGCCGGGAATCGAACCCGGGCCCTCCGTGTGTGAAGCGGGAGTTTTAGCCACCAGACCACCGGGCCACCGTATTTGTTGTTGATCCTACCCCTCGGTCTGTCCTTGTGACAATTATGAATTGGGGAACCACACAACTGAAAGTTAAGAGATGTAACTAGGAGCTGGAGCTCAACACCAACAAACTCGACCAACACTCATAACCCCCCCCCCCGCATTTGTGTGCAAAGCACGGGTTTGATAGCAGAGTTGTGGATGAGTGGAACAAACTCCCGAGTAACATCACTGAGGCTAAAACGTTGTGGTAGTTTTAAAAATAGGTAAGACAAATACATGACTGGCTTGGGCCAGTAGATCTGATGCTGTGCTCCTTCCTTCTTAAATGGATGTGATTTGGACCTACTTAACATGTGCCAGTAGGCCTGCTGCAGTGTTCTTAATCGAAATAATAAAGGGTGAGACGGTTGGACACTGAATACAACCCGGGAAGAAAGAAGTTACAGACATCCTGCAAGAAGTAATCACAGCACCAAACATATCACCAGAAGTGCATATAAATCCAATAACTTTAACGGCACATGCAAAATTAGCCAAACTAAGAACTGCTTTTGGAAACCTGAACAGATTCATTTAGGGCATTATACAAAGTGTATGTTAGGCCCATCGTGGAGTATGTGGCGCCAGCATGGAACCCGCACCTGACCAAGCATATATTGAAACTAAAGATCCAGTAGTTAGCAAGGAGATTAGTGCCAGAACTGAGAGGAATAATATACCTGAAGGTACACATAGAACTCAGCTAACAACACTAGAAAAGAGGACTGGGAGAGACATGACCATACATACAAAATACTCAGGATATTACACGGAGTGCATAGAGACATGTTGAGAAGAGGGGGAGTAGGAAACACAGACAACAGCTAAGCACGTAAGTGAGTCATACAGACGTCAGGAATAATTTTTTCAGTCTTAGACCATACAAGACAAACAATAGTAGCTACGACAACCCAACTCCAGGTGATTTTTTAGTGGCAGGAAACGAAAAAAGAAAATGGAAGGAAATAACAAAAATAGTCCACCACCTTGGAGCCTTGTTGGACTGGAGGCGCAGCCAGTGGCCACCCATGGCCCTCCAGAATTATTACAACTACTGATGCCAATAACAAAATCCCCCCAACAAACACAGAATACAACCTCGTTCATATTTGCTAATATACAGGGCCTTAAGCCATCCACCAACAACAAAATACCTTTTATCAGTGGACTTCTAGTGGAGTCTAATGCAATGTTTGCAGCCTTCACAGAGACTCACACAAAAGATCACTTTGACAGTGAAATATGGATAAGTGGTTACAACCTTTTTAGATGCGACAGAAAAAACAGGCAACAAGGGGGGGTTGGCCTGTATGTCAAAGAGTCCCTTATCTGCACGGAGTTGCTGAACACCACAAATGAGGTAGTTGAAGTTCTATCAATAAAGATCGAGAACCAAAACCTAGTCATTGTGGTTGTATACAAGCCACCAGATGCAACCTCCCAACAGTTCAAGGAACAGCTACTGAAAATCGATTACTGTTTGGAAAACCTTCCAGCTCCATCCCCAAACATCTTACTGCTTGGTGATTTCAACCTAAGGCATACAAAATGGAAGAATGTAGCAAATAATGTTATAGCTGAAACAATCCCCGGAGGTAGCGCAGATGAAAGGTCACACACACATGAGCTACTAAGTCTCTGCGAAAAACACACCTTAAGCCAGCAGATAGTGGAGCCAACAAGACTAGAAAACACACTTGACCTTATCTTCACAAATAATGAGGACCTGATAAGAGACATAAGAATATCAAAAACAACTAATTCCGATCACAATCTACTTGAAGTCCAGACGTACATGCATAGGGGTCCTGAACAACAGAATGCATGTACCTGTGAAGGTGTCTTCACAAAATACAATTTCAACAACAAGAACATCAACTGGGACCAGGTAAACCATGTCCTAAACGAAACATGTTGGGAAGATGTCTTAAATGACATGGACCCAAACCAGTGCCTTGAAAGGATCAACTGCCTGGTAGCCGAAGCATGTTCTAGGCATATTCCCCTAAGAAAGAAGAAGAGCAGGAGTAAACTGGAGAGAAAAAGACGCTCCCTCTACAGAAGACGAAGAGGCACTGAGCTCCTCAGGAGTGCTAGAATATCTGATACACGAAGGGAGGCGCTGACCAGGGAAGTGGAAACTATCGAACTTAAGCTAAATGACTCTTACAGGAACCAGGAGAGGCAGGAGGAGCTTAAAGCTATTAGTGAAATTGAAAGAAATTCAAAATATTTCTTTTCATATGCCAAAAACAAGGCAAATACCACATCTAGTATCGGGCCCTTACTCAGACAGGATGGGACTTACACAGACGACAACAAGGAAATGAGTGAAATATTGAAATCCCAGTACGACTCTGTGTTTAGTGAACCACTAATCGGTCTGAGGATCGACGACCCAAATGATTTCTTCATGAATGAGCCTCAAAACTCCATAAATGTATGCCAGATTTCCGACATTACCCTAACTCCGATAGATTTCGAGAAAGCCATTGACAACATGCCTATGCACTCAGCCCCGGGCCCAGACTCGTGGAACTCTGTTTTCATTAAGAACTGCAAGAAACCCCTCTCGCGTGCCCTAAGTACACTATGGAGGAGGAGCTTGGACATGGGTGAAATTCCACAGTCACTTAAAACAACGGATATAGCCCCACTCCATAAAGGTGGCAGCAAAGCATTAGCTAAGAACTATAGACCAATAGCTCTGACATCCCACATCATAAAAATCTTTGAAAGAGTGCTAAGAAGCAGGATTGCAAATCACCTGGATTCCCAAAATCTGCACAATCCAGGGCAACATGGGTTCAGGGCAGGTCGCTCCTGCCTCTCACAACTACTGGATCACTATGACATGGCCTTGGATGCACTGGAAGAAAATCAGAATGCAGATGTAATATACACAGACTTTGCAAAAGCATTTGACAAATGCGATCATGGCGTAATAGCCCATAAAATACGTGCTAAAGGAATAACTGGGAAAGTGGGGAGATGGATCTTCAACTTCCTAACAAATCGAACACAAAGAGTAGTGGTCAACAGAGTTAAATCGGAGGCTGCCATAGTGAAGAGCTCTGTTCCACAAGGCACAGTACTCGCCCCCATCTTATTCCTTATCCTCATATCAGACATAAACAGAGATATACACCACAGCACCGTATCATCCTTTGCGGATGATACTAGGATCTGCATGAGGCTGTCATCTGCTGAGGACGCGGTTAACCTCCAAGAAGATATAAACAAAGTTTTCCAGTGGGCAACGGTAAACAATATGATGTTCAATGAGGACAAATTCCAACTACTCCGTTATGGAAAACTGGAGGAGATAATAACTAGAACAGAGTATACTACTGACTCCGGCCATACAATAGAGCGGAAAAATAATGTAAGGGACCTGGGAGTAGTAATGTCTGAGGATCTCACTTTCAAGGATCACAACAGTGCCACGATCGCACGTGCAAAGAAAATGATAGGATGGATAATGAGAACTTTCAAAACGAGAGATGCCAAGCCCATGATGATCCTTTTCAAATCACTTGTTCTCTCTAGGCTGGAATACTGCTGTACATTAACATCTCCATACAAAGCAGGTGAAATCGCAGATTTAGAGAGTGTACAGAGATCCTTTACTGCACGTATAAGTTCTGTCAAGCACCTTAACTACTGGGAACGCTTGGAAGCACTTGACTTGTACTCGTTGGAACGCAGGAGGGAGAGATATATCATAATCTACACTTGGAAAATCTTGGAAGGAATGGTCCCAAATCTGCACACAGAAATCACTCCCTACGAAAGTAAAAGACTGGGCAGGCGATGCAAAATGCCGCCAATAAAAAGTAGGGGCGCCATTGGTACACTAAGAGAAAACACCATAAGTGTCCGGGGCCCAAAACTGTTCAACAGCCTCCCATCAAGCATTAGGGGAATTGCCAATAAACCCCTGGCTGCCTTCAAGAGAGAGCTGGACAGATACCTAAAGTCGGTGCCGGATCAGCCGGGCTGTGGCTCGTACGTCGGACTGCGTGCGGCCAGCAGTAACAGCCTAGTTGATCAGGCCCTGATCCATCGGGAGGCCTGGTCGTGGACCGGGCCGCGGGGGCGTTGATCCCCGGAATAACCTCCAGGTAGAGTAGTCAATATGTGGAAAACACTATATAAAGTAAAGAGATCCCTGCAAAGTACACACACACACACACACACACACACACACACACACACACATACCATATTTATAGCCTCACATTCTACATCTCATTCAATTTCTCCTGATTCCAAGAAGACAGTCACGGTCAAGGCTCGTTGATATCTAATCCCTCAAGTTGGAACCCGGGAGTTCCACTCCCTGCTCCACCTACACACACACACACACACACACACACACACACACACACACACACACACACACACACACACACACACACACACACACACACACACACACCATAACACCACCGCTGGCAACACAAACGAGAGGAACCAGAAAGAGGCGCGTGTCTCTCCAACCAACCATACTAAGTGGCGCTATAAAAGGATGAAGCGATTTAAGCCACATAATCTGCGCAACCAATAACCAACCAGGCGACCATCTGTGCAGCTCTTCAACCTTACACGCTTCAAGGGCCAACCAAATAAGCACATTTATTGATTTTACTTCTATTAAAAGCGAGTGAACTCCCCCATATGTCTAAGTATAACGTGCATTAGCACTGGTAAACCGGAAAATAGGAAAGACGTATGCAACACTCAGGACATCTATCACATGTTACGCCTATTGAGAGTGTTCTCAATCCACTCACTAAATTAGCTAAGTGTAGCATACGTCTCCACCTGTCTGTCTCACCTGCGACCAGTTTCAAGAGTGTAGATGAATGGTTCAGAGAACCGACAAGTTGATAAATTAGACACATGTGCAACAATTGGGTATCTTTACTGAGGAAACGTTTCGCCACACAGTGAGTTCATCAGTCCTATATAAAATATGTAATCAGCCAGGACTGATTACATTGACTCCAGGCTGAGGGAATCATTACCTCAAACTCCTTCTCATCTTCACAATTCGTCTTTGTAATGGACTGATGAAGCCACTGTGTGGCGAAACGTTTCCTCAATAAAGATACCCAATTGTTGCACATGTGCCTAATTCACTAACTTCTCGGTTCTCTGAACCATTTACCTACAGGCTGCTCCTGTTGGCGGTCACCTGGCCAACACTGCCACCACCAACACAGCCTGGTTGACCTGCCACTTAAAACCAAACCAGTCATGGAACTGAGTAGTGTGATGCATTATGAGGAGAAACCACAGGAACTGAACCAAATTACAATGAAGAGATAAGTACTAGGAGTGACTAGGAGTGAGGTACAAACCTTGCTAACAGATACCTACAACTTGGTTTACAAAGACATGACCAAACACTAGGACATATTTGTTAGAAAACGTTTCGGTCCTGGAACCGAAACGTTCTCTAATAAATATGTCCTAGTGTTTCCTCACGTGTCTTTCTAAACTACTGTATTATATATAAGTAACTTAGAGCAACTGATACAGCAGACAACGACACCTCTCATATACCTGTAAAGTAAAAGGACACAAGTGCAACTAATGTGACATTTATTGTGGCAACGTTTCGCTCTCCAGGAGCTTTATCAAGCCATTACAAACAATACATGGACACAGAGGGTATTGTATTGTTTGTAATGGCTTGATAAAGCTCCTGGAGAGTGAAACGTTGCCACAATAAATGTCACATTAGTTGCACTTGTGTCCTTTTACTTTACATATTGTCGGTAATTCTACCAACTTTATTACAATCTCATATACCTGTTATACATTTTACCCTCTTAACGGCCTGGACCCATTCTTCTCTGTTGATCTGTTCAACGAGGCCGTTCCTGTTCGAGGTCCACTGGCCCCACACATCCAACACAGCCTGGTTGATCCGATACTTGGCGGAGATGGCAATCCAGTTTGCTCTTGAAAACTGCTATACTTGTTCCGTCACATTTCAGATACCTGCTGGTAGCAGGTTGGAGAGTCTTGGACCACAGAGACTGACACAGTGTTCTCTTTGTGTATATAAGTAAAACCCATGTACAACACTTGAGGATCTTATATACACAAAGAGAACAATGTGTCTGCCTTTGTGGTCTAAGACTCCGAGTATCGGATCAACCAGGCTGTGATGGATGTGTGGGGCCAGCGGGCCTCCAACAGCAACGGCCTCGTGTTGATAAATGAGACACTTGTGCAACATTTGTGTAACTTTATTCTGGAAACGTTTCGCCAGCCAGTGGCTTCTTCAGTCCCACCCAGAGAAAGGTGGAAGATGAGGAGTTTGAGGTAATCAGTCCCTCAGCCTGGAGTTGATGTGTTCAGTCCATCAATCTTTATAAAGACTGATGTACTGAACACATCGGCTCCAGACCGAGGGGCTAATTACCTCATCTTCCACCTTTCTCTGCATTAGACTGAAGAAGCCACTGGCTGGCGAAACGTCTCCAGAGTAAAGATACCCAAATGCAGCATGTGTGTCTCGTTTATCAACTTGTCAGTTTACTAAGCCATTTATTCAAACACCTAAGTGTTGCACATGTGTCTTAACAACTTGTCAGTTTACTAAGCCATTTGTTCAAACACCTAAGTGTTGCACATGTGTCTTAACAACTTGTCAGTTTACTAAGCCATTTGTTCAAACACCTAAGTGTTGCACATGTGTCTTAACAACTTGTCAGTTTACTAAGCCATTTATTCAAACACCTAAGTGTTGCACATGTGTCTTAACAACTTGTCAGTTTACTAAGCCATTTATTCAAACACCTAAGTGTTGCACATGTGTCTTAACCTGTCAGTTTACTAAGCCATTTATTCAAACACCTAAGTGTTGCACATGTGTCTTAACCTGTCAGTTTACTAAGCCATTTATTCAAACACCTAAGTGTTGCACATGTGTCTTAACAACATGTCAGTCTAGTATACTTTTAACGTTATAACTTTCTTATTGCGTCAGTGGTTCTCCTGGTTTACAGGAGCAAAATACTCAACCATCTTGATATTTCTATCAAATTACTGCTTACCTCCAAGTATTTCAAGACTCTGATATTCCTGACATAACTGATGTCTGCCTGTCAAAATCACTTACTCACTCAGACATCAACACGTTATCCAGACCTCCTTAAGGCCAGTCATGCAAATTTTATGGTAATCGTACGTCAAATCCCTTAGAGGCCCCTCAACGTGATTCATGGCTCGGTGGTAGTTTCTTCGGCACACAACTAATGTACCTGGGTTCGATCCTCGGGCTGGATGAGTTGTTCGGCATGTTCCCTTACACTTCTTACCCCTTTTTCACCTAGCAGTAAATAAGTACCTGGGTGATAAATTAGACACGTGCAGCACAGTGGCTCCATCAACACAATGCAAAGAATAGTGAGGAACAAAAAGAGATATTTATTCTTCTTCTTTGTATAGGACTGATGAAGCCACTGTGTGGAGTAACGTTTCCACAATATACACACCCAAGTGTTGGACGTGTGTCTGTTTAATTTATCAACTTGACGGTTGTGTGAACCCATCACCTACAGGTGCCTGGGTGTTGAGCGTGTGTTGTGGGTGATACCCAGGGGGCAGGGGTAGCGTACTTTAGTCAGGGCTGCGCTTTAATTAAAATCAGGTTTTAGCTTGTAAATTCAAAGGTATAAAAAAATAGAATCTTTCAGTATTATTTTGTCACATTTCGCTGAGCTAGAGTACACAGACATGAGCCCTATATTAATATTGATTATCCATAAAGACAGTTATGTCTAAAACCTAATAACTGGACGAGAATCATCACGGCCAGTTACACTAACAAAACTTTAACCTTTAAGAGAGGGGGGGGGGGAGAGATTGATTGATTTAGGGATGTGAAAAAGTATAGATATCAGTATCAATGCTTAAAAATATGAACAGTAACACACTACCTCACGACTGTGAGAATTACACAGCGAAGAGGCGTAGCCAGGAGCTATGAATTGACCCCCGCAACCACAACAAGGTGAGTACACATACACAAAGTGTACATTCCTTATGTCATTTATATATATATATATATATATATATATATATATATATATATATATATATATATATATATATATATATATATATGTACTCTCACTTCTCCGTGCGTCATCAGGAGCCGTGCAATGTTGCAAGAGTAGCAACAAGAGAAATGAGGGGAAGTTTTTTCAGGGAATAGTAGCGTGAGTGACATCCGCTGAGAGAACCTGTAGCGGATGTCACTCACGCTATGTCAGCATAGTTGCTGATCCCCTTATGTGTTGTATAGCGTATTATAGTACCATCCATGTGCTTTATATAGAAGATCCCTATTAGGCCGAGTGACTGTATGACGTCACGGGATGCAGCGTGAGTGAGTGACGAGATGCCTCTTCCTCACTCGACGGATAGACATAGACAGGCGAGCAGGCAGGCCTGGGCTCCCATCTCCCATGACCACAGTCTGACAATATAGCGTTACCATCCAACAAGTGTGTCTACATTCAACCCTAAAATCTCCTACCGAACCCCACACGACAACTATACTCTGAGAAAACTTCCTCTCATTTCTCCTGCTGCTACTCTTGCAGCATCTCACGGCTCCCGATGACGCACTGAGAAGTGTGAGAGTACTTGAGCTAAAGATTTCCACCCCCCGTGGTCTGTCTTGCATATATATATATATATATATATATATATATATATATATATATATATATATATATATATGCAATAAGATCACAGTAAACAGGTGATTTCAGAATATGCAAAACAACCACTGTGAAAGAATAGAGAAATTCCAATCGTTTTCGTGACTACTCACATTATCAAGGAAAAATGATTGTTCCTTGATAATGTGAGTAGTCACGAAAGCGCTTGGAATTTCTCTATTCTTTCGCAGCAGTTGTTATATATATATATATATATATATATATATATATATATATATATATATATATATATATATATATATATACATACTATCTGCAAGGAATTCGCAAGAGCAGGCGAAATATACACAAACATTGATCTCTGGCTGAAGGAGACTCGAACCTACGAACCTTAGAACAATGTACGCAGTGCTATACCAATCTACCCACACTGGACAATACCTTGGCGTGTAGCTAGCGCTACACGTTGATCCAAGGCAGCCAGCTTTCAGGGAGAAGGCTTACAGCTTTTCATATCCCCTGCATGCATCAGCCTTACTAGAGAATTTTAACAATGCAAGGAATTCGCAAGAGCAGGCGAAATATACACTAACACTGATCTCTGGCTGATCTCTTGCGAGTTCCTTGCATTGTTAAAATTCTCTAGTAAGGCTGATGCATGCGGGGGATGAGATGAAAAGTTGTAAGTCTTCTCCCTGAAAGCTGGCTGCATTGAATCAACGTGTAGCGCTAGCTACACGCCAAGGTATTGTCCAGTGTGGGTAGATTGGTATAGCACTGCGTACATTGTTCTAAGGTTCGTAGGTTCGAGTCTCCTTCAGCCAGAGATCAGTGTTTATATATATATATATATATATATATATATATTTATATATATATATATATATATATATATACATATCGTGAGAAATCACGGAAGCGCCTGGAATTTCACTATTTCGTCACAACGGTTGCTCTGCATACTGTGAAAAGAGGGGAAAGGAAGGTGGGTGTGAGGGTGCTTGTTTGTGGGAGGGGAAAATAAAGTGGGTTTAGGAACAATGGCTATACTTGTTTACATGCTCGTAGATATCAGACATACAAACGTATTCAGGCACATCCACTCCCCTATAAAACACCTATCCGGCCCACCTACACCCACACATCACCACACCAACTCTCCCACCTACGCCTGAGTAGGTCACCAACACTCAGAGAAAGCATGTGCAGCCGGAGTGAAGGTACACACACAGGTGTGAGGAAAGAGATGGAGGTGTACAGAGGGTTAAGGAAACATAGAGGAGAAACAGAGCGACAGAGACATTAGCAAACAGCTTTCTCCCAGTCAGTAAAGCACCGCACAAAGGTCACCAGGTTATACCTCCATTGTATCTGGCACACGTTCACGCACGCACGCACGCACACCCACACACAGGCCTAGTGTCTAATCGACATGTGCCCAGGACAAAATGGTAACTAACACACACACACACACACACACACACACACACACACATTACTAGTGAGTGAACTTACTCATGGTCAGTTAAGAGAGACCATGAGCTAAAACATGACCCCTGTATACCAGGTTACACAGGGGTACATAAACTAAGATATGTCTCTCAGTGCATATACAATGAGAATTTACTTAAATATCCATTTCAGTATAATAACTGTGACATTTTACTTATCACTTGGACCACGTAAGTCACTGTTTTAACAGCCATGACAAAACATGTTCAACACACACACAAAAAAGATAAAATTAACGAAACAACAAAAGCAACTAATATAAACATTCAACACAACTGAATACTATCATTCCATGTAAAAATAACTAGTATCAATTAAATAACCATTAAATTAATAACGTCAACAGGCACTCCTAAAAGTTCCCCGAGGTTCCTACAGGCGGCAAGGTTACGCTGAGGACAGTGTTAAAATATGTTCGAGTGAGCGTCACGTCACGAGCTACAGGGAGTCGAAAATGGTATAAAATGCCGATAAGTTGATGAGTAAGACACATGTGCAACAGCTTGGTATCTTAAATGTTGAAACGTTTTGCCTACACAGTAGATTTCTTCAGTCAAATATTGAGCGGCAACATTTGGGTATCTTTATTGTTGAAACGTTTCAGCTACACAGTAAGCTTCTTCAAGTACCAAGTCAGCGCAGGAGTACCAGCGAAGTAAAGATGTAATTAGTCCATCAACCTTGGAGAAAACAGTATCTGAGGTGGTCAGTCCCTTAGCCTGGAGAAGAGTTCAGCAACGTAAAAGTGAACTCTTCTCCAGACAGGTGGTGATGTGTGAGACGTAACGCCAGATCCTTGCTCCACACAAACTGTATTTTAGATAATAATGTATTTTTGACTGGTAGTGAGCAGGTAGCATGCAGCCATGTCCCTCATGTAGTCGACAAGCTTTGACACTGATGAACCAACCAAGCATTCTACGGGTTCTGAACCCATTAGATAAAACTGCGTGCGTGCGTGTGTGTTGTGTGTGTGTGTGTGTGTGTGTGTGTGTGTGTGTGTGTGTGTGTGTGTGTGTGTGTGTGTGTGTGTGTGTGTGTGTGTGTGTGTGTGTGTAAGAGAGAGAGAGAGAGAGAGAGAGAGAGAGAGAGAGAGAGAGAGAGAGAGAGAGAGAGAGGGAGAGAGAGAGAGAGAGTGTATACTCACTTATTTGAGGTTGCAGGGGTCGATTCACAGCTCTTGGCCTCACCTCTTCACTGATTGCTACTAGGTCCTCTCTCTCCCTGCTCCATGATCCTTATCAAACCTCGTCTTAAAACTATGTATGGTGCCTGCCTCCACTACGTCACTTGCTAGGCTATTCCACTTCCTGACAACTCTATGACTCAAGAAATACTTCCTAACATCCCTTTGACTTACAGGAGTCTTCAACTTCCAATTGTGACCCCTTGTTTTTGTGTCCGCTTGTTTGTTTGTGTGTGTGTGTGTGTGTGTGTGTGTGTGTGTGTGTGTGTGTGTGTGTGTGTGTGTGTGTGTGTGTGTGTGTGTGTGTGTGTGTGTGTGTGTGTGCGTGCGTGCGCGCGCGCTGCAAGATGACAAAGCCCAAAGAGGTGCCGAGTCACACTACCCAAGGCAAACCTTATTCCAGTGAGAGTGTCTTCTTCCACCCCTCAAACCCCACTCCCACTGATACCCAACAACCCCCACCATCCCCCATTACTCACACCTCCACACCCAACAAACCCCACGATATCCCCCCCCCCCAGTGAGTAACACTTACACCTCTTACTAACGCCAACTTATCAATTACTTGTTTTATTAACTTCCAGCAAGGAAGGTGTAATAAATTTATGGTAGAGCCTTTATTACTACCATAGATTTACCAGCGTTTACCATTGATAATACCATCTTTGCTACCATAGATTTATCAGCGTTTACCATTTATACCATCTTTACTACCATACATTTGTGTTTAATATAGATAATACCATTTTTATTATCATAGATTTCGGAACCCATCAAAGATAAAGGCAAACCATCATTATTTTTCCTCTTCGTCTACTGTCAAATGCGTCAGGAAAATTTTCACTCCCGCTTAGAGATGTCGAAATAAACAATAAAAGCAAGTATTACACACACACACACACACACACACACACACACACACACACACACACACACACACACACACACACACACACATATATATATATATATATATATATATATATATATATATATATATATATATATATATATGGTATATGATAATATATAGCAGCATTTAATATGAAAAACATTCATATAGGACTATTATTGGACAGGATGTGACGGGGATCTGGATATATCTTTAAACCATGGATGTATCTTTGTATCTTTGATATACGCTACTATACTCTGAAAAAACTTCCTCTTATTTCTCCTGTTACTACTCTTGCAACATTGCACAGCTCCTGATGACGCACTGAGAAGTGTGAAAGTACTTGAGCTAAAGATTCCCCCCAGTGGCTTGTCTTGCATTGTTAAGATCGTTTGTTTGTTACTGTTTTCATGCAAGTTTATCCTTTTCTCTGAGGATGGGGGTCCCTAGGACAGTTCTAGAGGTGGTACCTCCCTATATATATATATATATATATATATATATATATATATATATATATATATATATATATATATATATATATTATATATATATATATATATATATATATATATATATATATATATATATATATATATATATATATATGAATGATAGAAATGTGGAGAAACTCATTAAGGTGTTCCTTTGTTACTAAGGCCTTGCAGTTAACTCAGAAATTGTAACATTACTGTCTTTCCTGATATTCTGTCAGCGGGTATGTCAGCTGGGATTATTCTCTCAGCAAGTATTCCATTACCACATGTTTACAAATATCCGGGAAATAATACCGTGTCTGGAAGAAACAATACCGTGTCTGGAAGAAACAATACCGTGTCTGGAAAAACAATATCGTGTCTGGAAGAAACAATATCGTGTCTGGAAGAAACAATACCGTGTCTGGAAGAAACAATATCGTGTCTGGAAGAAACAATACCGTGTCTGGAAGAAACAATACCGTGTCTGGAAACAATACCGTGGCTGGAAAAACAATATCGTGGCTGGAAGAAACAATACCGTGGCTGGAAGAAACAATACCGTGTCTGGAAGAAACAATATCGTGTCTGGAAGAAACAATACCGTGTCTGGAAGAAACAATACCGTGGCTGGAAGAAACAATACCGTGGCTGGAAGAAACAATACCGTGGCTGGAAGAAACAATATCGTGTCTGGAAGAAACAATACCGTGTCTGGAAGAAACAATATCGTGTCTGGAAGAAACAATATCGTGTCTGGAAGAAACAATACCGTGTCTGGAAGAAACAATATCGTGTCTGGAAGAAACAATACCGTGTCTGGAAGAAACAATACCGTGTCTGGAAGAAACAATATCGTGTCTGGAAGAAACAATACCGTGTCTGGAAGAAACAATACCGTGTCTGGAAGAAACAATACCGTGTCTGGAAGAAACAATACCGTGGCTGGAAGAAACAATACCGTGGCTGGAAGAAACAATACCGTGTCTGGAAGAACAATTCCGTAGCAGTAACAATTCACAACCCCCTAATACCGTTACTGAAACAATTCAGACCCCTAAATACCGTGGGTGGAACAATTCACAACAACCCCTCAATACCGTGACTGAAACAATTCACAACTAGCTAACCGACAAAGCAGAGACAGAACTAGATAAAGTTTGGATTGGTCGTGGACCATCGTCAAGTCATGTAGTTTCATCTGAACGCTGTGTTAGCTCTGGACGAGCAGCTATGTGACTATACTTTCTTGTTCTCCAGTGCGGCAAGTCGAACAACATCACGGAACCTCATCTTAAAAAAATGGTTGGTTGGTTAATTGGGTTTACAGCATATCGACTTCACAAGAGCTACTAACCCCGTATGTCACCTGTTAACCACCAGTAAAGAATATTTTAAATCCCTAAAACGGAGAATTACAATACACTCCCAACATATATACACAGACACAAGGGCTATTAGCCCTGTATATACACACTGTATATATTACTAAACATAGACCAAATGGGAGACATAAAACTGGCGGTGCCTGACGACAGTCATCTGAAGCAGCCAGTCACGTGTGTTAAAGACAAGTCAATATTATAGTTTTCGATGGTGTGACAGGGAAAGCGTGCGACCCTGACGGTCACTCACGCAGCACACAAGAAACTAATCATTTCACATTAACCACCACCGAGTCTCCAGGAAGTAGTTCGCTCCTTGTGTTTAAGGTCTACTGATCTACTGCACCAGGCTTTTACTGTTAGCGGCCAACTGGCCGCTAACAGTAACAACTTGGTTGAAAATGCTATCGAGTAGGGCTCCAAGGGTAGGAGAACCCTTGAAACCAATCACAGGTAAGTCACAAATATCAAGGATATTGCAATTCCTAAAACAGAGATTAAAGACAAGGTGTTTTATACATTTATAACTTGTAGAATGTCATACAGACTGCGGTAACAATGTAGAATGTCATGCAGACTGCGGTAACAATGTAGAATGTCATGCAGACTGCGGTAACAATGTAGAATGTCATGCAGACTGCGGTAACAATGTAGAATGTCATGCAGACTGCGGTAACAATGTAGAATGTCATGCAGACTGCGGTAACAATGTAGAATGTCATGCAGACTGCGGTAACAATGTAATGTATCTAATTTTATTTTGCTTATTTTCCTATAACAAGTATTTACAAATAAACTGAGCATATTTCTCCTTCAAACAAAGTCGTTGCCTACAAACCTGTTCTAACAATTGACTGATATAGAGAGTTAACTTAAAAATTCTATGATAGGTTTCAATAAAATTTATGCTAGGTAAAAGGACACAAGTGTAAGTAATGCGACATTTTCGTGTGGCAACGTTTCGCTCTCCAGGAGATTTGTCAAGCTGTGTAACGGCTTGACAAAGCTCCTAGAGAGCAAAACGTTTTGCCACTAAAATGTCGCATTACTTACACTTGTGTTCTATTATCTATCACACTGCCAGTAATTCCACCAACATTACAATAAAATTGATGTTTACTAAGTTTTACTATTAAACCCAATATTATTAAAGCATCCTTCCTATCCTTCATTTACCGAGTTTAAGCTGCAGTTTTTAAGTTTGGTAATATCGGCAGTCTTATTATACCGAGCCCAGCCCCGGGCCGCTGACCTCAGTACACGGACTTCACGATTATGTTCTTAGCTTCCAACACATTTGTATATAATTACTGCTTTTACTAATATTCTTATACTATACCAAGCCCACAGTGTCTCACTACAACCCACATTATATAAGAACAAATAAATAGCCTCCGTTAAGTTCACTTCCTAACACACATTTTTGCAGTACCCTTCTTGGTAAGACGCATGTCCATCAGTTAGGTATCTTTATTCCGAAACGTTTCACCTACTGTGTAGGCGAAATGCATCGGAATAAAGATACTTAATCGTTGCACATGTGTCTTATTTATCAACAAGATACTGTATATCTGAGTTCTTATGGAAATGGTGTGGTTTTAATACAGGGAAAAATTTGCTGAGATGTGTGTATAACTCTCCTGTAAGATTCCACGAGATATATACATCATGGGGTGTATGTCTTTCACTGTATATATGCTTAGAAATTAGTACTTCAGTGTATATATGATTAGAGATTAGTACTGACCGGTGGTAAACAGGCAACATGCAGCCTTAGTGACCCTCACTAGCCTTCCACTGTGGAAGGTGGCTGGGTATTAGCCCAGATTTCTCTCTGTAGGTTTAAATCAGCCCAGATTTCTCTCTGTAGGTTTAAATCAGCCAGTCATCGAGGGTCGGTCACCATGATCAAAAATTCACAATATCGTGGCTGGAGCAAATCACTAAAAACCAGCACGCAGGAGAGAAGCCTTTTGACGACGTTTCGCTCCCTCCTAGACCACTGTCCAGTCACAACTGACCGAAACGTCATAAATTTTTTGGAGGGTAGGTCACCGTGTAACGTTAAAACAAACATTAAGTGGTGAAAATGTGTATTACGTATGAAGACTAACATTCCTTGTGCGGGCCGGAGGACGTAACACCCACATATATGCGTAAAACACATATATGCAAAACTCGTGAAAATCGTAGCAATACGACTGTAAGATTGAACATTAAAATGGTATAAAATACCGACAGGTTGTTAGGTAAGACACATATGCAACAGTTAGGTATCTTTATTATGAAACGTGGCCTACGTCTCACCTCTTGGCGCTATAAAAAGCTCCATCCTGTCACTTCATCTCCATATTGTTTCATACTATGGAACAATGCTCTTCTCCAGACTGAGGGACTGACCACCTCAAAACTTTAAGGGTGATGGACTGATTACATCGTCTTCAAGTATCTTCTGCTTCTATCAACTTTTCTGTACTTGACTGAAGAAGCCTACTGTGTAGGCGAAACGTTTCATAATAAAGATACTTAACTGTTGCATATGTGTCTTACCTAACAATACGACTGTAAACAACTCAGGGAACTAGCAAGACTTGAACCAAATGCACAGCCATTGTAAAACTGACAGGCCAGTGCTCTGACCCTTAGATCATGACAGACATAGTAACATTCACTGTGGTCATACTGAGGCCTATGCTAACGTCTTTAGTGTACAGCAATATACCTTATTTGGAAGATTTTTATTAAGCCTGTGTGGTCTAGTGGTCAGAGCACTGATCTGCTAGTTTTAGGACTGGCTTACAATGGGCTCACGTCATGCCCGTTCTCAGAGACGCAGAACGTTTCGCTTGTTTGGAGAAACTTTTTTTTTTCTCAATAAGCCCGCCGTATCCCACAGAGGCAGGGTGGTCCAAAAAGAAAAACGAACGCTTCTCTTTTTAAATTTAGTAATTTATACAGAAGAGGTTACTAGCCCCTTGCTTCCGGCATTTTAGTCGCCTCGTACGACACGCATGGCTTACGGAGGAAGAATTCTGTTCCACTTCCTCATGGAGAAACGTTTGTCGAAATATAATCTTCCTGCATACTTGTCTTTTTTTCCACCATTCCCCTTGATTAATCTGAACATCAAGTATATAGTGACATGGGAATATTGGTCACAGTAGTCCGTAAAGAACGTGAAATTTTCATTTCCAGTTTATGTGGTTAGTTGTGAATTGTTCTTGCCACTGTATTGTAACTCTCTAAGTATAGTGTCGCTTGTGAGAATGTTGAGGAAACTCAATGACAGAATCACAGTCATTTATCAAGCACCAATTACCGTGCAAGATTGTGTCACCTGTGGGAGTGTTGAGAAAACTGGTGTGTGAGCGCGAGTGGTAGTTACGGAAGACGAGGGAAAGGCTGCCAATAAGAGACAATTGTGTCAAGATGATGCTGACACAACTACTTGGCCACACCAGTCGTCATTGCCCAATAACACGGAGTTTCCGGGTGGTGTGTAGTCCTTCCGTGCCCACCACGGAGCCTCCCACCTTTGTTTCATGTTTTCACTACAATAATGTTCACATTATGGTGATGTTCGTGGGGCCATAATAAAGGGGAAACAATGCAGAAATGACTGACCTTTAGTCTTAAAAGAAAGTTTACAATGAACCCAAGTTTAGTTATAACTGAGAAACGGTACAAATGTATTCTTATGTAAAGATCAGTCGAGTCTGACGCTGCTCGCTGCTGCTATTGTCTCGGTAATGTTAAAAATAATCAAAAATTTACCGAACACACTGGAGGTTTGTTTCAGTTACCGCCCTGAGCGTAATGAAACGTAAAAAAATACAAAGCAAAGTTAATGACCTATGAGAGTAAAGCCAGGGTTGGCCGCTGACACTTTTGATCTCTAACGCAGCATTGTGCAACATTCACACAGATATTTACAGAATTACTTCATTCCTACTGGCAAATGATGACACTAAAAATCCATAAAATTTGCTGATTAGAGAGTGTATTACTAACCTGCTCTTTATTAATTTTATTACACCGTAGAATTAAAGGTCTAAGAGTTATTTTTCTACTTTAGCTTATCTCCAAGCCAATACATATTTAAAATACACACTACACACCACGCTTCCCGGGATGCGACCCACACACTGGTTAACTCCCAGGTACCCACTTACCGCAAGGTGAACAGGGGCATCAAGTGTAAGGAAACTTGACCAACTTTTCCATCCGTACCAAGGTTGAACCCGGAGCCTTCGGTTGTGAGCCGAAGGAGCTATTACTTGACCTAGGAGCCATTTTTGTACAATTTAACGTACTACGGAAATTTAATAGTTGTTATTTTCCATTAGACCAGGTAAACATATATTAATTTGTATTTACGAATAATTAACTGATAAACAGACACTGGTGGGTTACGTCTGGCAGCATGTAGTGCACCATACTGCCTTAGAACGTCCGTTTCCTCCCGAACGCTAAAAAAAAAAAGTTGGAAGATGTACTGCCATATGACAAGACATGCACAGATGAATGCAACTTTTGGTCTCTAATGCACTGTCGTGGAACGTAGTCGACAACTGTTAAAAATAATTCTTACCGGCAAATGCTCAAACTACAGTTCCTTCCATATGACCAAAACTCTCACAGGTGGATGGCTAGTGGACTGGATGAAGAGACTTCCAGGTAGAAGGAAGAAGAGCAAGGAACCTAACTGGATGAAGAGACTTCCAGGTAGAAGTAAGTAAGAAAAGCAAGAAACACAACTGGATGAATGGACTCCCAGGTAGAAGTAAGAAGAACAAGGAACACAACTGGATGCAGAGGCTTCCAGGTAAATGTAAGAAGAGCCAAGAACACAGACTATCACACCTCAGGGGACACACTGCCTCATGCAAGACAGAAAGTGAAGAGAGTCAATAGGTAGGTAAATGTGAACAGTTGAGTGATTCAGGAAGCCACGACATCACTTTGAGGAGGAAGGGAGGGTGTCGCTCCCATGTTGCTGAAGTCCTCCTGCTAACACATAACCTGCTGGAAATTACATTACCACACCGGAACCAACTAGCTTGTTAGATGCAAGTCTCAAGGCTTCGTGTAATTGTACTGTGGTGTAATCTTTGGCACCTCGACACATTGACAAATTCAATCTCTCTCTCTCTCTCTCTCTCTCTCTGTCTCTCTGTCTCTGTCTCTGTCTCTCTCTCTCTCTCTCTCTTCTTCTTCTCTCTCTCTCCCTGGGTAAGCCCCAGCAAGCACACGATCAACACACCTCGCCACCACAACTCACACAATTCCCACCCTTAAATTAAGAGAGCACACAACTCTCGGTCTCTGGCACATACTTATGTACCCGTTACATGTATTTTAACTACAACATTTCCAGTGCACCTCAGTCACCAACGCCCACCACCACCATCGCTCTGCATCATAATGTCATACTGCCGACAATACTAAAGAAAACATGTTGTATATCGAACCTTTGACCATCACAACGTTTACCCTCCGTGTAGATGCCTGATAAAGCACTACACAGAGTGAAACGTCGTCCCAATAACTTTTGCCATACAATGTTTCGTTTCTTCATCTATCCACTGAAATTTCTTGCTAGCTAAACCGGTTACCTTTTTCTTAACCATTTAACATCACCAAGATTCGCCAAACCCCCACGGAAAATATACTAAAAATTTCCAAGTTTTTAATATGCCATTATTGAAAAAAAGGTGGTAAAAAGCCCTCGACTTTAAGGCTTGAGCATCCTACAGTCTTGTTAGATAGCAGTGAATTAAGACTAATGTTGTTTTTTAATGAATGCGCTGTTAGAGTGTATGGCTTTGATGAATTCCCAGAATTTTTCTACTCCGGAGCCCGGCTATAGACCAGGCTCGTCTGGTGCGAGCAAGGTAACTTGTTAACATCTTCCTAACCAATCAAAGATTTTACACAGCTACATCTCACTTCCTTCAAGGAGGTGCCTGGATAATGGTAAATGGTACTTGATCCGAATAACCGGAGCTACCCTCGCCATCCTTGGATCAAAACGTAATTACTTTTTATTCTCCACGAGCTATATAACCCCTAGGGGTTTAGCAATTTCTCGAGATAATTACTAATACTAGAACCACCACCACCACTACTACTACTACTACCACTGCTGTTGCTACTACTACTTCTACTACTACTACTACTAATAATAATAATAATAATAATAGTAATAATAATAATAATAACTGATCCGGCAAGTTATTTACGTTTTAATGTATTAGACGGGGAAAATTTTCAAAGATTTCTGAAAATCATAATTCACTTTGAGAATTAGGAAGTGATTACGTATTATGATTTATCTGGTGAGCACACACACACACACACACACACACACACACACACACACACACACACACACACAATCAAGACTGACCCAAAACTGTTGTATAGCCACATCAGGAGGAAGACAACAGTTAAAGACCAGGTGATCAGATTAAGGACAGAAGGGGGAGAACTCACAAGAAATGATCAGGAGGTATGTGAGGAGTTGAACAAGAGATTTAAGGAAGTTTTTACAGTAGAGACAGGAAGGGCTGTGGGAAGGCAGCACAGAAGGGAACATCAAGAGGGAATATACCAACAAGTGTTGGATGACATACGAACAACTGAGGAGGAGGTGAAGAAGCTCTTAAGTGACCTTGACACCTCAAAGGCGATGGGACCGGACATCTCCCCATGGGTCCTTAGAGAAGGAGCAGAGATGCTGTGCGTGCCTCTAACCACAATCTTCAACACATCCCTTGAAACTGGGCAACTACCTGAGAAATGGAAGACAGCTAATGTAGTCCCCATATTTAAGAAAGGAAACAGAAACGAGGCACTAAACTACAGACCTGTGTCTCTGACATGTATTGTGTGCAAAGTCATGGAGAAGATTATCAGGAGGAGAGTGGTCGAACACCTGGAAAGGAACAAGATTATAAATGAAAACCAGCATGGGTTCATGGAAGGCAAATCCTGTATCACAAACCTCCTGGAGTTTTATGACAAGGTAACAGAAGTAAGACACGAGAGAGAGGGGTGGGTAGATTGCGTTTTCCTAGACTGCAGGAAGGCCTTTGACACAGTTCCCCACAAGAGATTAGTGCAGAAGCTGGAGGATCAGGCGCATGTAAAAGGGAGGGCACTGCAATGGATAAGGGAATACCTGACAGGGAGGCAGCAACGAGTCATGGTACGTGAAGAGGTATCACAGTGGGCGCCTGTTACGAGCGGGGTCCCACAGGGGTCAGTTCTAGGACCAGTGCTATTTTTGATATATGTGAACGACATGATGGAAGGAATAGACTCTGAAGTGTCCCTGTTCGCAGATGACGTGAAGTTGATGAGAAGAATTAAATCGGACGAGGATGAGGCAGGACTGCAAAGAGACCTGGACAGGCTGGACATGTGGTCCAGTAACTGGCTTCTCGAATTCAATCCAGCCAAATGCAAAGTCATGAAGATTGGGGAGGGGCAAAGAAGACCGCAGACAGAGTATAGGCTAGGTGGACAAAGACTACAGACCTCACTCAGGGAGAAAGACCTTGGGGTGACCATAACACCGAGCACATCACCGGAGGCACACATCAACCAAATAACTGCTGCAGCATATGGGCGCCTGGCAAACCTGAGAATAGCGTTCCGATACCTTAATAAGGAATCGTTCAAGACACTGTACACTGTGTATGTTAGGCCCATACTGGAGTATGCAGCACCTGTCTGGAACCCACACCTGGTCAAGCACGTCAAGAAGTTAGAGAAAGTACAAAGGTTTGCAACAAGGCTAGTCCCAGAGCTCAAGGGAATGTCGTACGAGGAAAGGTTAAGGGAAATCGGACTGACGACACTGGAGGACAGAAGGGTCAGGGGAGACATGATAATGACATACAAGATACTGCGGGGAATAGACAAGGTGGACAGAGATAGGATGTTCCAGAGAGGGGACACAGGGACAAGGGGTCACAACTGGAAGCTGAAGACTCAGACGAGTCACAGGGACGTTAGGAAGTATTTCTTCAGTCATAGAGTTGTCAGCAAGTGGAATAGCCTAGCAAGTGAAGTAGTGGAGGCAGGAACCATACATAGTTTTAAGAAGAGGTATGACAAAGCTCAGGAAGTAGAGAGAGAGAGGACCCAGTAGCGATCAGTGAAGAGGCGGGGCCAGGAGCTGAGTCTCGACCCCTGCAACCACAATTAGGTGAGTACAATTAGGTGAGTACACACACACACACACACACACACACACACACACACACACACACACACACACACACACACGCACACACACCTGCCTCTGATATGACAGCGGAATAAATTCTTATCGTTATCTGGGTCCACACATTTTTTCCAAACAAAGAAAACTGCCAGCATCTCATTACAGGAACACGTCATCACCACAATCACACCTATTATTCCTGCCTTTATACTTACATATATGTTAGTGGAATTACCCACAATATGTAAAGTAAAAGGACACAAGTGCAACTAATGTGATATTTTATTGTGGCAACGTTTCGCTCTCCAGGAGCTTTGTCAAGCCGTTACAAACAATACATGGACACAGAGGGTATATATAGGCTCAGAGTGAGGTGTAATACTAGTGGTAGTAGTAGTAGTAGTAGTGGTATAAGTTAGTAGTAGTATGCTACCCAAGTAATAGTTTTTATATCCTTTTACTCATGTGCAAGTTAATTGTTCTACCATATTGTATTACTACTACTAATACAACTTATATCACTACTACTACTAGTACTACTACTACTACCACTAGTATTGCACCTCACTCTAAGCCTATATATACCCTCTGTGTCCATGTATTGTTTGTAACGGTTTAACAAAGCTCCTGGAGAGCGAAACGTTGCCACAATAGAATGTTACGTTAGTTGCACTTGTGTCCTTTTACTTTACATACATACATACAATACAAACACAAACACACACACAAAATGGCCTTCTCCCGGCAAGTGTTCCAAAGAAAAAACACATTCACCATCATTCGTTCAGTGAACATTTTTTCCAGAAGTGCTGACGTCACAATAAAATTTCCCTCCGACTGCAACATTCACACCTTCCTCCAGAGTGCAAGCACTCCACTTCCACATCCCCTCCTTCACAGTGCAGGCACTCTTCTTTCCATCTCCACGACTCAAGTCTGGCTCAGAGGTTCCCCTGAATCCTTTCATTAAAAGTTACCTTTCTCACACTCCAACAATACATCAATTAAAAACCACTAGTCTTCATTCACTCCTATCTAACAAGCCTGCTGGATGCTCAAGCCCCTAAAACTCGATTGTTATTCTACTCTCTCCCTTCAACCATTCAAATGACGTCCCCTACCCTTCCTACCTTCCTCCACAAATTTATTAACACCCTCTTCGTCAATCTATTCTCTTCCCCATCCTCTCTACATACCCAAACCACCTCGACAACTCCTCCTCAGCTCACTGATTTATACCATAGGTCACCCCACAATTCACTGCATATTGTGTATGTGTGTCCTTGTGGCTTAGCGCTTCTTTTTTATTATAATAATAATGTGTGTGTGTAATCACCTAGTTGTGGTTACAGGTGTCGAGTCACAGCTCCTGGCCCCGCCTCTTCACTGGTCGTTACTACTGTTTGTGTGTGTGTGTGCATGATAGAGCTATTAGATGTAAATAAACATGGTAATAACACCAATCTAATGCGTGAACACATACATACGAATATAGGATCAATTTAACGTTGCGGTAGGCCTATAGAAAATAACCATGCTAAAGTCACTGCATAAAAAACTTTCATACTAAACAAGACAATAAACATACAACAATAACCTGGAAATACAAGGAGTCACACGTGAGTACATACCAGGTGCACACGGCCAGGGATGCACATCTTGCAGGAGTTATCCCCCCCCCACACACACAGTAGTCAGAAAGTGAAATAGTCTGGAAAGTGAAGAAGTGGAGGCAAGATCCACGCATAGCTTTAAGAAGAGGTATGATAAAGCTCTAGGAGAAGAGAGTAACCTAGTGGCGACCAGTGAAGAGGCGGGGCCAGGAGCTATGACTCGACCCATACAACCACAACTGAGTACACACACACACACACACACACACACACACACACACTCACACACACTCACACACACACACACACACACACACATATATATATATACATATATATATATATATATATATATATATATATATATAAAATACTGAGAGGAACTGACAAGGTGGACAGAGACAGAATGTTCCAGAGATGGGACACAGCAACAAGGGGACACAGCTAGAAATTGAAGACACAGATGAATCACAGGGATGTTAGGAAGTATTTCTTCAGTCACAGAGTAGTCAGGAAGTGGAATAGTTTGGGAAGCGATGTAGTGGAGGCAGGATCCATTCATAGCTTTAAGCAGAGGTATGATAAAGCTCACGGTGCAGGGAGAGTGACCCAGCAGCGGCCAGTGACGAGGCGGGGTCAGGAGCTATGACTTTTTCTACTTTTTCAGCTCAGGCTGGTTGACCGGCTGGTCAACTAAATCACACAATCGTAAAGCATGTGCACAATCTTTCAACATACTCTCTGACAATCTTCCAAGCAACGCTCTCAATCATCCAAGCAACGCTCTCAATCATCCAAGCAACGCTCACAATCATCCAAGCAACGCTCTCAATCATCCAAGCAACGCTCACAATCATCCAAGCAACGCTCACAATCATCCAAGCAACGCTCACAATCTTCCAAGCAACGCTCACAATCTTCCAACATGCGCCACACATCCACTACCCTAACACCAGACCTAACTACATGAGCATCAGACACAAGCTACCCGCATGACCCCTGAAACGACCTACATAGCGTTCATGCACCACCCACATGGTCTCACCCCCCCTCTCGACACGTACCCCTCCCATCAACACACCTCTCTTCAACAACCCCACCCATCAACACACTTTCCCGTCACAACCCCTCCCATCAACAACCTTCCCGTCACAACCCCTCCCATCAACAACCTTCCCGTCACAACCCCTCCCATCAACAACCATCCTGTTACCACCATATTACACAACCATGAATTGCAGATGGAAAACTTACTCTCTGTGTTACCAACCAGTATCCTTTCCCAGACACTGTCAACTACGTAAATATAAACTATATAAACTATGTAAATTAATATAAACAGGAACAAACACATTTACTAGATTGGTACTAGGGACACTCGTCTATTTTTGAAGGCTAGAAATATTACAAGAAACGATAAACTAGAGATCCATTGCTGTCTTACCCTACACAACTTGAAAATTTGACAAGGCGAGTCTGAAATTCTGAGTTACCAACTACTGCAACCACTCAACATATAAGAACGAGTGACAAACATCACAACCACTCAGCAGACAGGAACTACCATCACAATCACAAGGCATTAGTGACAAAAGCATAACAGGAAGGAGAGGTTTTTAGTCAGGTTTGGGAAAAGGCTGGACAAGTGGGTGAGTGGGAGTGGTTTGAGCCAGTAGGCCTACTAAAGTGTTCCCCCATTCTTATGTTTGGCAGACACCGGTCTGCAGAGGTCATGTTCCACAAAACCATCACTAGTAGGTAGGTAGGTAAATAGGTAAGCAGATGGGTGTCTCCCACTGTAGGTGTCACCACTACTGAGTAATTACTCACCATCACAACAACACACAAAGCCACTATTGTAAAGAGACAAAGACGAAGAAGATTATGATGATTTTCTTTGGATTATTAACCCGGAGGGTTGGTGTCACCGCCACACAACGTCATCACTTTACACATAAAATCTCCATTAACTTCATACATGCATACAATATAACATTTACTTCTTCATACATGTATTAAACACGCCACAAAACATTTAGCGCCTTAGTCTACTTACAATGTACACACATACAACGCATAACTTATCTGGTGTTGCAAGCGTTACAAAATACACACATACGATGTTTACTAACCAATATAACTACTGCAACACCATCGAGACAAAGCTAGAATTTAAGTGAGAAGTAGACAACTTCCTGCAGGAGGCACCTGATCACCCAGCTTATGATACATTTGTTTACGGACAACAGTAGTCTGGAGGATCAGGTGGTCCTGGATTGAAAATAACTGAGGAAACAGAAAAACTCTGGAAACCAGCGACAAACTTAGGATTCACCCCTTCAACTCTCTGGTGCTGGGTAAGGGTAGTCCTAAAACATTGGAGTCTCCCTTCCATTCCTTGAATCAAACCTGATTGCCTACTATTACACAGGTGATGCATGACCCTCCCATTCCTTGCAACAAACTAGATTACCCCCTATAACACAGGCAATGCATGAACAAGATTAACTCCTATAACATAGGTAATGCATGACCCTTCCATTCCTTGCATCAAACTAGATTGCCTCCTATTATACAGGCGATGCATGACCCCCCACAGGTTTGCAGCTCTCTCATGTATAAAAATAATCAAGATGCAGGCCACAACGTGGTCTCAAGGCTCCAGCTGCTGCTTCAACTCTCAATCGAGCCAACTTTCTTTCCTGTGTAGTCACTGTGGGAGGAAGCATGGGTCCAGTGCTAGGACCCATAGTCTAGTTAATCATGACAGCTTTCCTTCCTCTTAGGTAGTGTGGGATATAACGTTCCAGTAGTTACTTCTGGAATATTATATCTTGTGTAAGAAACTCCAGAACCTGCTGGAATGTTATATTTTGTGTTACTCCAGTACCTGCTGGAATGTTATATTTTGTGTAACTACAGTACCTGCTGGAATGTTATATTTTATGTAATTCCAGTACCTGCTGGAATGTTATATTCTGTGTAACTACAGTACCTGCTGGAATGTTATATTTTGTGTAACTCCAGTACCTGCTGGAATGTTATATTCTGTGTAACTACAGTACCTGCTGGAATGTTATATTCTGTGTAACTACAGTACCTGCTGGAATGTTATATTTTGTGTTACTCTAGTACCTGCTGGAATGTTATATTCTGTGTAACTACAGTACCTGCTGGAATGTTATATTTTATGTAATTCCAGTACCTGCTGGAATGTTATATTCTGTGTAACTACAGTACCTGCTGGAATGTTATATTTTATGTAATTCCAGTACCTGTTGGAAAGTTATATTCTGTGTAACTACAGTACCTGCTGGAATGTTATATTCTGTGTAACTACAGTACCTGCTGGAATGTTATATTTTGTGTTACTCCAGTACCTGCTGGAATGTTATATTCTGTGTAACTACAGTACCTGCTGGAATGTTATATTTTATGTAATTCCAGTACCTGCTGGAATGTTATATTCTGTGTAACTACAGTACCTGCTGGAATGTTATATTTTGTGTAACTCCAGTACCTGCTGGAATGTTATATTCTGTGTAACTACAGTACCTGCTGGAATGTTATATTCTGTGTAACTACAGTACCTGCTGGAATGTTATATTCTGTGTAACTACAGTACCTGCTGGAATGTTATATTTTATGTAATTCCAGTACCTGCTGGAATGTTATATTCTGTGTAACTACAGTACCTGCTGGAATGTTATATTGTGTAACTACAGTACCTGCTGGAATGTTATATTTTATGTAATTCCAGTACCTGCTGGAATGTTATATTCTGTGTAACTACAGTACCTGTTGGAATGTTATATTGTGTAACTACAGTACCTGTTGGAATGTTATATTGTGTAACTACAGTACCTGTTGGAATGTTATATTGTGTAACTACAGTACCTGTTGGAATGTTATATTGTGTAACTACAGTACCTGTTGGAATGTTATATTGTGTAACTACAGTACCTGTTGGAATGTTATATTGTGTAACTACAGTACCTGTTGGAATGTTATATTGTGTAACTACAGTACCTGTTGGAATGTTATATTGTGTAACTACAGTACCTGTTGGAATGTTATATTGTGTAACTACAGTACCTGCTGGAATGTTATATTATGTAACTACAGTACCTGCTGGAATGTTATATTCTGTGTAACTCCAGTACCTGTTGGAATGTTATATTATGTAACTACAGTACCTGCTGGAATGTTATATTCTGTGTAACTACAGTACCTGCTGGAATGTTATATTATGTAACTACAGTACCTGCTGGAATGTTATATTCTGTGTAACTCCAGTACCTGTTGGAATGTTATATTATGTAACTACAGTACCTGCTGGAATGTTATATTCTGTGTAACTACAGTACGTGCTGGAATGTTATATTATGTAACTACAGTACCTGCTGGAATGTTATATTCTGTGTAACTCCAGTACCTGTTGGAATGTTATATTATGTAACTACAGTACCTGTTGGAAAGTTATATTCTGTGTAACTCCAGTACCTGCTGGAATGTTATATTATGTAACTACAGTACCTGTTGGAAAGTTATATTCTGTGTAACTCCAGTACCTGTTGGAATGTTATATTATGTAACTACAGTACCTGTTGGAATGTTATATTGTGTAACTACAGTACCTGTTGGAATGTTATATTATGTAACTACAGTACCTGTTGGAATGTTATATTGTGTAACTACAGTACCTGTTGGAATGTTATATTATGTAACTACAGTACCTGTTGGAATGTTATATTCTGTGTAACTCCAGTACCTGTTGAAAGTGATCAAGTGCTGGGGTAACGGTATTCGTGTACTTAATGATATTAATAAAAAGAATCATTCATTACTGTCGCCAGCTTCAGTGTGTGATGTAGTGTAGCAGATCACAGCTCCCAGTCCCTGAGTGACAAGTGATGCCTACCAGCAACCCTCACCAACATTCCTCTGTGTGTGTGTGTGTGTGTACTCACCTAGTTGAGGTTGCAGGGGTCGAGTCCAAGCTCCTGGCCCCGCCTCTTCACTGGTCGCTACTAGGTCACTCTCCCTGAACCATGAGCTTTATCGTACCTCTGCTTAAAGCTATGTATGGATCCTGCCTCCACTACATCGCTTCCCAAACTATTCCACTTCCTGACTACTCTGTGGCTGAAGAAATACTTCCTAACATCCCTTTGATTCATCTGTGTCTTCAGCTTCCAACTGTGTCCCCGTGTTGCTGTGTCCAGTCTCTGGAACATCCTGTCTTTGTCCACCTTGTCAATTCCTCTCAGTATTTTGTAAGTCGTTATCATGTCCCCCCTATCTCTCCTGTCCTCCAGTGTCGTCAGATTGATTTCCCTTAACCTCTCCTCGTAGGACATACCTCTTAACTCTGGGACTAGTTTTGTTGCAAACCTTTGCACTTTCTCTAGTTTCTTTACATGCTTGGCTAGGTGTGGATTCCAAACTGGTGCCGCATACTCCAATATGGGCCTAACGTACACGGTGTACAGGGTCCTGAACGATTCCTTATTAAGATATCGGAATGCTGTTCTGAGGTTTGCCAGGCGCCCATATGCTGCGGCAGTTATTTGGTTGATGTGCGCTTCAGGAGATGTGCCTGGTGTTATACTCACCCCAAGATCTTTTTCCTTGATTGATGTTTGTAGTCTCTGGCCCCCTAGACTGTACTCCGTCTGCGGACTTCTTTGCCCTTCCCCAATCCTCATGACTTTGCACTTGGTGGGATTGAACTCCAGGAGCCAGTTGCTGGACCAGGTCTGCAGCCTGTCCAGATCCCTTTGTATTTCTGCCTGGTCTTCGATCGAATGAACTCTTCTCATCAACTTCACGTCATCTGCAAACAGGGACACCTCGGAGTTTATTCCTTCCGTCATGTCGTTCACAAATACCAGAAACAGCACTGGTCCTAGGACTGACCCCTGTGGGACCCCGCTGGTCACAGGTGCCCACTCTGACACCTCGCCACGTACCATGACTCGCTGCTGTGTGTGTGTGTGTGTGTGTACTCACCTATCTGTGGATACAGGGGTTGATTCACAGCTCCTGACCGTGCCTCTTCGCTGATCGCTACTAGGTCCACTCCCTGCTCCTTGTGTGTACGTGTGTGTGTACGTGTGTGTGTGTGTGTGCGTGTGTGTGCGTGTGTGTGCGTGTGTGCGTGCACGTGCGTGTACGCGTGCATTCACTTCCCACGTCGCTGCCATTCCTGCAACATCACCTTTTCTTATTCAACAAAACTGGACATCTTAGCAGCGTGTTGCTGCTCTATTCTACAATAAGAGTCACACAGTGGGAACAAAAGCTAGCTATGTTTTCCCTGTCACATTCCACCATGCAAGAAGTTTCATATTTCAAGTGACGAGATACATCAGCCTGTGCTGGGAGCCTTCAGTGGGGCAGTGATGAGATCAAGCATTCCATTAAGGAATCAGACACTGCTGCAAAAGTATTTAATTCTTCTACTTGACGGTGCTCTAAACCATTTACATCATTCCATTAAAGGTTCAATGGCTATCAGAGCTTCAAAGGTTTCATTCCGGCAAAGCCAGGGCTAAGCTATTACCTAAGCCTGGTCGATCAGCCAGCACCCGGGAGGCCTGGTCTGGTACCAGGCCGCTGAAGGAGGGGGACAGTGCCCCCTGGAAGCTACTACAGGTAACCTGCAGGTTATCCATGTAGATGTTTCCTCCCCCCCCCCTACAACCACTATCATCTTCGGATAATCGCATAACCATTACCACAACCATCACCGTCACCAGCCCTTCTCTCAGCTGCAGTATGGCCATCTTGCATCACCATCACCACTACCACCACCAATATCATCAGTAGCTTTTGTTCCTGTAGTGTAACTCTCATATATTTATGAACTAAAAACATAATACTGATGTACCCACTTTCTTAAACACATAAAAAACACCACCACCGCCGTCACAACCATCACCAGTGTCATTATTGTCACCACAACCACCACCACCAGTGTCATTATCGTCACCACAACCACCACCACCAGTGTCATTATCGTCACCACAACCACCACCACCAGTGTCATTATCGTCACCACAACCACCACCACCAGTGTCATTATCGTCACCACAACCACCACCACCAGTGTCATTATCGTCACCACAACCACCACCACCAGTGTCATTATCGTCACCACAACCACCACCACCACCAGTGTCATTATCGTCACCACAACCACCACCACCAGTGTCATTATCGTCACCACAACCACCACCACCAGTGTCATTATCGTCACCACAACCACCACCACCAGTGTCATTATCGTCACCACAACCACCACCACCAGCGTCATTATCGTCACCACAACCACCACCACCAGTGTCATTATCGTCGCCACAATCACACCATCAATATTCCCCAGTTTCATCATCCTCCTAACATCATTATCCTCCTACTCTCAGCCTCCTCCTAGTCGTCTCAGTCTTTTTCTGCTGGTGTTCCTCTCAGCCTCCTCCAGCCTCTCCTCTCAGCTGCAGTATGGCCATTTTGCTACTTTCTCACACTTCAGGTTCTCCCTGACACAAGACCTCGCCTTCAAACCATCACAGTTAGCAAACCATACCCCCGGCCGGGATTGAACCCGCGGGTGCAATCCCGGCCGGGGGTATGGTTTGTTTGCAATCGTGTCATTACGATTTCTTGAGACAGTTAGCAAACTGGACACAGCAGCATACTGCCCCAATGGAAATAAGTCACTTTGACTTTTTTGGGTTATCCCAGGTTCTCTACACATATACTGCTATGTATGATAATCTATGTAACTGTATTTAAGTATACCTAAATAAACTAACTTGATTATCCACAATAATGAACATACACACACACACACACACAGGTGCAGAGCACGTGTTTGTTAAAATGTTTCGTTATCTATGTAGAGCTTTATCAAGTCAGAAAAACTTAGCACCTGTCTTTTTCTTTATCACAGAGGTCAGGTCAGTTTTGCATGAGATGTAACTTAGGTAAACAACTGAAAATAAAGAATCCATCACCATGCCAAGTAAAATAGATTTGAACACCATTTCACTTCATTATCTTAGAATCTCAAGGGAGTCTACCAACTGTCTTCAGGATTATATGTAATAAATCTATATTCCAGTGATGAAGCCTGCAGGGCAGGCGATACGTTTCGTCAATGAAAACAACTTTTGTTACACATGTGTCTTAATGGTGTAGAGATGCCGATAAGATGTGGAAAAAGACACTTGTGTACAGTTCAGGGCATTTATTAGCGGAAACATCTGACCACTAGTGGCGACACCTGTCTTACTCATCAACCTGTAATTATTAAATATCATTCTTATGTGATGCCTTGATAGTGACGTTACCTTTCTCTCTCTCTCTCTCTCTCTCTCTCTCTCTCTCTCTCTCTCTCTCTCTCTCTCTCTCTCTCTCTCTCTCTCTCTCTCTCTCTCTCAGCTACCTCAACAATCCGGTACCAATATGCAATCACATCAATACAACAAACCAACTCCTGCAGTGCACAACACACTCGCAACAACTCCTGCAGTGCACAACTCACTCGCAACAACTCCTGCAGTGCACAACACACTCGCAACAACTCCTGCAGTGCACAACACACTCGCAACAACTCCTGCAGTGCACAACACACTCGCAACAACTCCTGCAGTGCACAACACACTCGCAACAACTCCTGCAGTGCACAACACACTCGCAACAACTCCTGCAGTGCACAACACACTCGCAACAACTCCTGCAGTGCACAACACACTCGCAACAACTCCTGCAGTGCACAACTCACTCGCAACAACTCCTGCAGTGCACAACACACTTGGAACAACTCCTGCAGTGCACAACTCACTCGCAACAACTCCTGCAGTGCACAACTCACTTGCAACAACTCCTGCAGTTCACAACACACCCAAGATGTAATGTATGTGAGTTGTGTGTAGTCGATTCCGTGTCCCCTGCGGCACGGCCCCAGACTGAGCCTCCTTGACGATGGCCCCAGACTGAGCTTCCTTGACGTTGGTCTCAGACTGAGCCTCCTTGACAATGGTCCCAGACTGAGCCTCCTTGGCGATTATATATCTGATCAATGTGTTAGTGCTAACTGCATGCAGTCCAACGTAGGCACCACAGTGAATATAATATACAATACTGATAAGTTGATAAGTAAGCACATGCGCAAAGTATCTTTATTCAGAAGCTTTTCGCCTACACAGTAGACTTCTTCAGTCGAGTACAGAGGGAGAAGCAGTAGAGATTTAAAGATGATTAGCCTGGCTGATCTGGAACTAACCTGAACTAACCAGAGGTCAGTTGATAACTCCCTTTATGTAGCTGAGGATCTTAATACAGGGTGCTTCACCCGTAGGAGGCCCCGAGTTGGTATTCCCGTAGTTGTTTGTATATTACGTCCGTGGTAAACGATAACTCGGGGCCTCCTACTAGTAGGAGTACCAACTATGGGCCTCCTACGAGTGAAACACCATGTAGTTCAAGTCATATAGATAAAACTTACTTGCCTATGTTGAAAACTATAAAATACCAACAAGTTAATGAGTAAGACACGTGTGCAACAGCTGGGAATCTTTACTGGCGAAACGCTGCGCTTACACGGTAGGTTTCTTCAGTCAAATACAAAGGAGGCAACAGAAACAAAAGAGATGAAAAGACAATGTAATTAGTCTTAACTGTTGCAGGGGTCTCTTACTCATTTACCTGAGCATAACAAGACTCCAAAACACTTTGCAAACCACACTGATCACATACAGCGAATATTGTGGTGAACATACGGAATTACCAATACAAATAAGCCATAACTTAAAAAGTGAATTCGTGTAAAGCGAAGCCAAAGAGAATAAAAAGGAACAATACCGTGACTGGAACAATACACATTAACTAGTTGTGTGACCAGTTAATGGTCCAAGTAGGACGGGAACGTTGTCAAAAGCTTCATTCTTCCATGTGCGGGTTATTTATGTAATGGGTGGAAACAGAATGTTTCCTTAAGACACCTGCTGTCCATGTTCACTTAGTAGTAAATAGGTACCTGGGTGTTAGTCGACTGGTGTGGGTCGCATCCTGGGGACAAAATTAACCTAATTTTCCCGAAATGTTCTGCATAACAAGGGCCTTTCTATACCGTAGTATATCACTGACATCAGCTAGGCCTGTACACAATGTACATATACTTGCAGAAATAAAGATTATTATTATTATTATTATTATTATTATTATTATTATTATTATTATTACTATTATTATAAAGCGAAGCCACACGGTGAGGGGAGACTGGCGCAGTTCCAGTACACTGGTGGCCAAGCGTCGTGGGAGATTGTGTGTGTCTTTATGGCAGACCGTCCTTCAAATTAATGTACGTGGGGATGCCAACGCTCCAAGGGGAGCATCGGGATACCAGTGCTCCTAGGGACTATATGTTTTGCGCTTCAGACTGTTCTCCAACCTGAACCAGCAAGAGGATGCAAACGCTTTAAGAGACGATTCTGTATCTAGATGCCAGATGTAAGCCACCCATTAATGCTAGTGAGTTATTCTCAGTTAACTATTAGTGATTATGTAAATATACGCTAATCTAATTTAACCTGACTTTGAATAACAAATATATTTTTTTTGTAGAGGATAAAGTCGGGTAAAAAACAACGCACTGTAATGCATGCGAAAACACCCGCCCTGTGAAAACACCCCTTCTATGTGAACATAAACACCCGTTCTATGCAAAAACACCCTTTCTATGTGAACATAAACACCCGTTCTATGCAAAAACACCCTTTCTATGTGAACATAAACACCCGTTCTATGTGAACATAAACACCCGTTCTATGTGAACATAAACACCCGTTCTATGTGAACATAAACACCCGTTCTATGTGAACATAAACACCCGTTCTATGTGAACATAAACACCCGTTCTATGTGAACATAAACACCCGTTCTATGTGAACATAAACATCCGTTCTATGTGAACATAAACACCCGTTCTATGTGAACATAAACACCCCTTCTATGTGAACATAAACACCCCTTCTATGCAAAAACACCCCTTCTATGTGAACATAAACACCCGTTCTATGCAAAAACACCCCTTCTATGTGAACATAAACACCCGTTCTATGCAAAAACAAACACCCGTTTCATTTGAAAACACCTGTTCTATGTGGAAAAACAGACTGACAGGGTGAACATCAAAATGGTATACAATACCGACAGGTTGTTAGGTAAGACACATATGCAACAGTTAGACAACTTTATTCCGAAACGTTTCGCCTACACAGTAGGCTTCTTCAGTCGAATACAGAAAGTAGGCAGGAACAGTAGAGATGTGAAGACGATGTAATCAGTCCATCACCCTTGAAGTCGTAGAATTTGAGGTTGTCAGTCCCTCGGCCTGGAGAAGTTCAGTTCCATAGTCAGGAACTATCTGAAGATCAAGCGACAGTGCGGAGACTTAAATACTGTCGGAAGGAGAGGTGCAGGGTAGTAGTAGTAGTAGTAGTAGTAGTGAGAGGCCACTGAGAGGTCATGTCCCTCTCAGATCCAACACTTCTCACTTGAAAAGCTTGTCCAAGGTGTTTTCTGTACCAAGATGCCACGTGTTGCAGTGTCTGACAAGATGAACATCAAAATGGTATACAATACCGACAGGTTGTTAGGTAAGACACATATGCAACAGTTAGACAACTTTATTCCGAAACGTTTCGCCTACACAGTAGGCTTCTTCAGTCGAATACAGAAAGTAGGCAGGAACAGTAGAGATGTGAAGACGATGTAATCAGTCCATCACCCTTAAAGTCGTAGAATTTGAGGTTGTCAGTCCCTCGGCCTGGAGAAGTTCAGTTCCATAGTCAAGTGAGAAGTGTTGGATCTGAGAGGGACATGACCTCTCAGTGGCCTCTCACTACTACTACTACTACTACTACTACTACTACTACTACTACTACTATTACTACAATGCACCTCTCCTTCCGACAGTATTTAAGTCTCCGCACTATCGCTTGATCTTCAGATAGTTCCTGACTATGGAACTGAACTTCTCCAGGCCGAGGGACTGACAACCTCAAATTCTACGACTTCAAGGGTGATGGACTGATTACATCGTCTTCACATCTCTACTGTTCCTGCCTACTTTCTGTATTCGACTGAAGAAGCCTACTGTGTAGGCGAAACGTTTCGGAATAAAGTTGTCTAACTGTTGCATGTGTGTCTTACCTAACAGACTGACAGGGTGTTTACGTTGACCCATCACTAAGCTACCTGTACCAATGTCAACACAATCTTGCAAGGACGTAAAGATGTTAATATAATATTGTACGCGTCAGACCCGTGTGGGGCCATTCAACGTAAGGCACGGTGGAGGTTCGATCCTGCGTCCACTAATCTTGAGATGGATGTACTACTCTTGCAGCCAGACAGGCTAAAGGAAGAATTATCTGCAACAGAATACTGTTGTACAGTAACAGTCCCTTTGAAGCAAGCAGAACTGCACATCTGGGGATAAAAACCTTTACTGCACATATATATTCAAGTACCTAAATAATTAGGAACGTTTGAAGTTCCTTGAAGAGTACTTCCTGGAAAATGGGCGAGAAAGATACATCTTAATTTACACCAAGAATATTCCGTAGAGAATGATCTTAAACCAGCACACTAAATTATACTTTACTAGAGGAAGAGTGACTCACGAAACTGTAATAACACTATTACCAAGAAATTAAGAGGCTCGTCGGATGCTGCAAACTACCTCCAATGACAAGCAAGGGTGACAGAGTATATTACGAAATAATTTAGTAAGTGTACAGCAACCAAGACTTTTCAACTCCCTCCCTTAATACACAAAAGAGAGATTACCAACAGACCCCTACCTTAAGGAACTTGGTTCTAGTTCCCTAAGTCAGTTCCTAATCAACTAGGCTGTGGTGCCAATGTTGCAATATGTGCTGCTAACACCAACAACTTGACTGATTAAACAATCAACCAGGTGACCTGTTCTGGGGCTAGGTTGCGGGGGCGATGACCCATGGAATCAACTGCAGTAGGAAGAATGTGGTCTTGTGAGGAAGTTAACATACATCTGAGGGGAGGGGAGCTGTAATACTTTGGATCAAGAGCCCTTCACCATGGCATCAAGGCTTACCCCTTCACAGACGTAAGTTATCCTCTCTCATCTTTTTACCATGTCACTAGTGTGGGATTGCCTTGATGCTGCTGAAGAGTTCTTCATCCAGGGAATTGGAACAAAACAAGATTACCTCCCATTCTCCAAGTGCTACATATGGGTTTAGCGCTTCTTCAAGCATACAATAATAAAGTTGAAGATTGAGACACTTATGCAACATATGAGAATCTTTATTGAAGAAACGTTTCGCCACACAGTGGCTTCATCAGTCCAATACAGAGTAGAAATGGGTAAGGAGAGGAGGAGTTTGAGGTAATCAGTCCCTCAACCTGGAGTCGATGTGTTCAGTCCATCAATCCTGACAAAAGTCAAGACTGATTTATTAATGAAAAAATAGCTGATGGCACTAACAATAAAAGTGTGATAAACTTCTAGAGTTTTTCTTATAGCACCTCCTGCTTAACTATCCTTCCCTCTAACGCCTACATAATAGTTCCAGTCTAATAGTACCACCTGATCAACCTCCTGCTTAACTATCCTTCCCTCTAACGCCTACATAATAGTTCCAGTCTAATAGTACCACCTGATCAACCTCCTGCTTAACTATCCTTCCTCTGACACCTATATAATACAAGATAAAACTTAAATATTCTTTAGGTTTGAGGGACTGACCACTACCTACCAAGGATGAAGGATTAACACAAGCATCAGACAAGCCTGGCCCAGGGCCGGGTTGCGAGAGCAGAAGAATTCTCAAAAGACTTCAAAGGTTTATCTTTGATATACCTCTGATGAGTTTCGAGAGTCTTCCTACTTCCGGAGCCCGGCCATGGGCCAGGCTCGTCTGGTGTATCAAAAGTAAATCAAAACTATTTCCATTGCTCCACTGCTGTATACGCTTGCATTTGACTGAGGAAGTCTGTTATGCAGACGAAAAGTTTCGGTAATAAAGATATCCAAGTGTTGAAAATACATCTAAGTTATCACTATACTCAATCTGGACAAAAGTAGACAGTTGTTCTCAGCAAACAGACTAGGTATGAACCTCCAATCTTCCGTTAGATTTTCCTTGTACTCTCTTTCTCCCCTATCTCCTTCCCCTCTCTTCCTCCCTCCACCCTTTCCCTCTTGCCCCATCACGTCCCTTCCCTAATCCCTCCTCTGTATCCTTCAATTATTCTGCCGCTACCTCTGTAAGTGATGGTTCATCCTGACACATCCAGCACAGGCTGACACATTACAGCATGTATTCAATCCATCCGGCGAGATGAAGTGAGGCAGGGAAATATGGCTAGCTTTTGTTCACACTATATAACTATCATACAGAACAGTGTAGCCACACACTGGTTATTTCAACCATGTAACTATCATACAGAACAGTGTAGCCACACACTGGTTATTTCAACCATGTAACTATCATACAGAACAGTGTAGCCACACACTGGTTATTTCAACCATGTAACTATCATACAGAACAGTGTAGCCACACACTGGTTATTTCAACCATGTAACTATCATACAGAACAGTGTAGCCACACACTGGTTATTTCAACCATGTGACTATCATACAGAACAGTGTAGCCACACACTGGTTATTTCAACCATGTAACTATCATACAGAACAGTGTAGCCCCACACTGGTTATTTCAACCATGTAACTATCATACAGAACAGTGTAGCCACACACTGGTTATTTCAACCATGTAACTATCATACAGAACAGTGTAGCCACACACTGGTTATTTCAACCATGTAACTATCATACAGAACAGTGTAGCCACACACTGGTTATTTCAACCATGTAACTATCATACAGAACAGTGTAGCCACACACTGGTTATTTCAACCATGTAACTATCATACAGAATAGTGTAGCCACACACTGGTTATTTCAACCATGTAACTATCATACAGAACAGTGTAGCCCCACACTGGTTATTTCAACCATGTAACTATCATACAGAACAGTGTAGCCACACACTGGTTATTTCAACCATGTAACTATCATACAGAACAGTGTAGCCACACACTGGTTATTTCAACCATGTAACTATCATACAGAACAGTGTAGCCCCACACTGGTTATTTCAACCATGTAACTATCATACAGAACAGTGTAGCCACACACTGGTTATTTCAACCATGTAACTATCATACAGAACAGTGTAGCCACACACTGGTTATTTCAACCATGTAACTATCATACAGAATAGTGTAGCCACACACTGGTTATTTCAACGAAGCAACTATCATACAGAATAAAGCAACACTAGGGGTGTTCCCACCATGTAACTCTCTAATAGAAAGGTGTAGCCTCACACTGCGGATGTACTCAATTGTGTTTAATAAAGTATAATAAAAGTGTCTTCCGCCAGGGAAGAACCTTAAATATTTCACCACAAGCCACTCACACACTCACTCGAAAAAAGCTCATTATTATTATTATTATTATTATTAAGCAAAATTTCTATTTTCGTTCCAAAGCGGGGCTACGAGCTATGCCTTGACCCCTGCAGCACAACTAGGTGAGTACATATGCTCATAGGTTTACTTACGCTGCTGCTGCTGCTGCTTCATTCCGTCACTCACCTGCAGAGAGAGAAATAGATAAATGAGAGTAACAGTTGGTCACACAGAATGAACCGAACACTGACACATTGAAAATGAACTCACAATATAGGAGTTCACAAACAGATTGAACAAGACTAATGCATGTTAGTTGACAGAAAGCTAAGTGGGGGGACCAAGACCTCATCATTGCTGCACAGACTCTGCCAGTTAATTCCACTATATTACCTCTCTAACTTCAGGTTCTTCCTAGTAATTACACGAGCCGCAGAAAGGGCAAAATCGAACACTTAGTTATGCCTTTTATATACGTACAATAAATGTTAACAGTTCTGGAATCATCGCCTTTGAGACTCAGTCTCTGACCAGACGTTCTAAACTGAAAAGGAAATATGACACCAGCAACATCTCTTAATACAACACTCAGGATACTAAAGCATGTAGTGAATGCAAGATATACCTGCCATCTTACATGTTCACTAGACAAAGAAAAGACATGTGCATCAGTTAGGCATCTTTATTCCAAAAGTTTTCACCTACACAGTACATCTTCTCAATCGTACATATGTGACTAAGATACTGACAGTAACAATCTTGCCAGAGTGTACAATATTTAACAGGCTTCAGTATCAAGCTCACACGACTGGACAGTAAATTCCTAGATAGCTTCAGTCTGCCATCCTACTAAAGTACGAAGAACCAGATGCAAAGTACAAAAATACAAGAATAATTATCCACATTTATCATGGGAGTCTTCTTGGGAGATAT
The DNA here is from genome assembly GCF_038502225.1 of Cherax quadricarinatus. Classification (NCBI taxonomy): domain Eukaryota; kingdom Metazoa; phylum Arthropoda; class Malacostraca; order Decapoda; family Parastacidae; genus Cherax; species Cherax quadricarinatus. The sequence goes on from NC_091367.1 coordinate 12,507,075, forward strand.
ATCAACGATACCAGGAAGATCTTTGAGAAATATACTATGCGAGTATTACCTGGCCGATGGAAAGATGAGGCACACAACTTGCCAGCTCCTGAGAGCTAGTGACAATGGAAAAGGAAAAAAACTCAATTTCGCAGCAGAATGATAACGAGCCACGACTTGAAGTGAACTCAGGTGATCTGATGACCTTTACCTCTGAAGGATTTCGAGAGTTTTCCAACTCTCGCAGCCCCACCCTGGACCAGGTTTGTCTGATCTTACATGGTCAAGCAGTCTGTTGCTGTCAGCGGCCTGCTGGCCCATATATCCTTCACAGTCCGGTTGATCATGCACTTTGCGGAAGCACTTGTCCAGGTTGCACTTGAAGAGCACTCCATTAAAACACGATGTTTTATACAATAACTCGCTCTGGCCAAATAATACACTACTGACTTTTCCAAAGTGACTTCTTATAAGTAAATATGTCTTCATGTGAGTTCCTGTGACATGCTCAAGAAACTATACTTTTTCTTGGCCAGAAAATGTTTATCTAGAATCTAGATTTACCTTTCCTGGACAAAAAAGAAATCGCACGCCCAGGTGTTATTCAACAAACATCACAAAATATATACACTAACGTATCTAAAAAAAAAAAAACGAGTCCATTGTCTTTGATATCATTTCCTTAAATTAGGTTTACTGGAGGGTCCCGCTTTACAGCGTTTCGGTAATACAGCGGTTTTCAATTATATCCATTTTTCATTTATTCAAGGCTTCCTATAATAAATATATTCACCACTCACTATATGTATATACATTTTTCAGACCTAGCTCTATTGCTCACTTAATACATGATAGCATAAATATGTTATCAGGCTTTTATATACATTTGAAAGTAAAAAAAGAAAAAGTTGATTCACTTTAGAGCTATTTTTGCTTTACCTGCTGTATAAGCGGGGCCCTACAATATAAGACGCTTGACGAACTCAGCGTAAGAGTTTATATTACAGCTGGAACTGTTTGCCATACTAGTGGTACTAAGGTTAACCTAAGACGATGATACTTGGATTAAGGTGAGTATGATAGTGGTATACAGTACTACCAGGTTGATAAGACACATGTGCAGCAGTTGTCTTTATTCCGAAATGTTTCACCTGCACAGTAGGCTTTTTCAGTCGAGTACAGAGGAGGCAGCAGAGCCAGTAGAGATGTAAAGACGATGCAATCAGTCCATCACCCTTGAAGACGTAGTTTTGAGATGGTCAGTCCCTCAGCCACTTCTACATCTCTACTGATTCTGCTTCCTCCGCTTTACTCGACTGAAGAATCCCACTGTGAAGGTGAAACGTTTCGGAATAAAGATAGTACTTAACTGTTGGACATGTGTCTTATCTATCAACTGGTGAATTAAGGTGTCAAACAGTGATTGGTGATAAGAGAGAGAACAATTATACAATGAGCCTGAGTCCCTGACCATTACTGATTCTGTCATCAATGAATGTCCTTGACTCACATAATGACTCTTTAACATGCTCATCGTGGAAGTCTGGTATGTAAATGTAAACATCAAGGAGAAAGGAATGCTCACAATAACATACATGCAGACACATGCCTTTATTTAGACGTTTCGCTCCACTTAGAGAGAAACGTTTGCAAATATAGGTTTGTTCTGCATACTTGTCTTTGTCTGCATGCCTGTTGGCGTCACGCCCTTCAGACCAAAGAGAAAGGAATTAATATAAAAGTCTCGTGGCTTCACTCACTCATCTCTTTGATCTACGCCATGTGTGGTAAGGGTGATAAAAATAGCCAGAGAATGTACTTTGAAAGAAGTCGAAAATATAACATTGATGTGTTTGCGTCAAACATCAGAAATATTACTAGGGTAAAGTTTATAACGAATTCAAGTATTACAGTAACACAAGTACTACACCGTGATAACACGAGCGTAGAAAAGCACATTGACGAAGCATCTCGCAATGTAAACAGACTCAAGGATGTTGTTGTAGCCAGATTTACAGTAGGTTCTTTTACAGGAACCTGTAGCAGTTTGGAATATATGCAGATGATCATCAATCTAAATGAAATGTAAGTAGCCAGTCTTATGGGCACTTTCTTCAACACTTAAGTGCTTGATTCTCCAATTATTAAGAGTGATGGACAGTACACTAACCTATATGTCAAGGTATAGATTGATATCAACCCACTTGCAAAACAACCACTGTGAAAAATAGTTAACATCCAAGAGCTTTCGTGGTTTCTCACATAATGTAATTTCTCACATGTTCTTGCTAATGTGAGAAATCATGAAAGCTCTTGGATGTTCACTGTTTTTCACAGTGGTTGTTTTGCATATTATGATTTCACCTGTTGACTGTGATTCATGTTGCATACAGCCTCCTGTTTACATTGTGCTGTCTATATGTAAGCTTTCTTCAATCCACAATGTTTCACCATGTCAAGGTATCTTAGTAACGAAAAATAAGTTACCATAAATTCTGAGCAAACATTCAGATTTGCTTGTAACATAAAAGTCGTAAATACTGTACATGGAGGTGTAGTCTAGGTTAATTCTGTAGGGTTTAGTTCTTAGGTTTTTGCATTTCCATGTGTTTTCTGGCTATCCTCCGCAGGATATCTACTTGGTATAAAACTTTGTACATCGGGGAGGGAGGGAGGGGGGCTACATGGGAAAGACAGACAACTGAGGACTAAAGAACAAAAAGGCATAATAGTGTGACTCAAACAATACACAAATAACCCGCACATAGGAGAGAGAAGCTTATGGTGATGTTTCAGTCACACTCATACACTAATATGTGTTAGTGTGACTTGTAAATGGTCTAAGTCGGACCGAAACGTTGTCATAAGCTTTTCTCTCCTATGTGCGGGTTATTTGTGAACAGAGGACTTGCAAGTCAACACTATCTTCTGAGAAAAGCTATATGTTACCATCTAGATTAGGAACTATCCTGTATTATCTAGGTGCACAAATTAAGGATATAAAAAGCACTAGCAGTGAAATTCTAGAACGAAATTCCCTTTAATGGGTGTGTGATGCGACACGACTTTCTCCCACACAGGTCCCACGTCAATCACTGCATGTCTCGCTGAGTGAACACTACGTGTTGCTCAGCCTCTCACTCGTCATGCCTCGCTGAGTGAACACTACGTGTTGCTCAGCCTCTCACTCGTCATGCCGAGGGCTACAGATTCCTGCCTCAGCTGCGCACCACACTCTCGAGAACAGATGCACTGCAGATTAACCTTTTATTTGGGACAACGCCTCGTTTTGTGTAGAGCATTAATCGTGTCATTAATACTTGATAAGGCTCTCCATACTTGGGAAGACCAATTACAAGACGAAGTAGGAAATGCTACAACTACTAACAATTAAAATATATATATATAATAAAAAATAAAGACGGTTTGCTTCAGTAGTTATGAAAAGGTTATCACCCATTTCACCTACCAAAACACACACACACACACACACACACAGGAATCGGCTCCTGCAGCCACAAATAGGCGAGTACAAACACACACGATATATACCTGTGACTTGTTTCAACTGTTTTCCTACTCTATTAGCATGATCAGGGGCTAGACTTGCCTGGTCAATTAGGGTGTTACTGGTGGCGGCCCGCTGGCCCACATATCCCTCACAGCCAGGTTTATTCGGCATATGGCAGAGATGCTGATCGAGTTTCAACGTGAAGACCTCTATACTTGTTCTGGCAGTGTTTCTGATATCTTCTGGTAGAATGATGAATAGCCTGAGACCACGGATGTTGAGACAGTGTTCTCTTATTGTGTCCACGGTGCCTCTGCCTTTCACCAGGGTTATTTTACATTTCCCCTCATATCTCTCACTCCAATATGCTGCTACTGTGTAGGTTTGGGACTAGTCCCTCAGGTATTTTCCATGTATATATCTCTCTCCTCTGCTCCAGCAAGTACGTATTCAGAACTATTAGGCATTCCCAATAGTTTAAATGCTTTATTGGTTCTATGCAGGCTGTATGCCACCTCTATATGTGTTCCAGCCAAGATATTTCTCCTATCCTGAATGATGCCGTCAAGTTCGAACAACACTATAGTCATGAGAACACAAGTGTTTTGAGGAGAATCACTACTGCCAATATTTCTCTTGTTTTGAAAATTTTCATTATTCATTTCAACATTTGTCTTATTGTGTTATCTAAACGACAGGTCAGCTGACACTGTTACATCCGGGACCTCCACATTGTTCTTTTCGTTCCATTTTATGGGCATCCTGTATTTTCTATATTGTTCATGTTGAGTTTTTTTTTTTTCATATCTAAGCAACTGAAATTTGCCACCACTGAATTCTCATTTTCTACTACCCACTGCAAGACTTTGTTTATATCCTCTGGCATTTTTTAGTGTTTTCTACTGAGATGACTTACATATTTTCGTAACCTCTTCAAATGATACGAAGCTGTGGCGAGTGTTTTAGTGTGTGTGTGTGTGTGTGTGTGTGTGTGTGTGTGTGTGTGTGTGTGTGTGTGTGTGTGTGTGTGTGTGTGTGTGTGTGTGTGTGTGTGTGTTTGTGTGTGTGTGTTTGTGTGTGTGTGTGTGTGTGTGTGTGTGTGTGTGTGTGTGTGTTTGTGTGTGTGTGTGTGTGTGTGTGTGTGTGTGTGTGTGTGTGTGTGTGTGTGTGTGTGTGTGTATGTGTGTGTGTGTATGTGTGTGTGTTTGTGTGTGTGTGTGTGTGTGTGTATAGAATAAGTAAAACTTGGAATTTTTGCTTAAATAGCAACGGTCTTCTTGACGAATAAAGCAAGCGAAAATTTGTTTATGCAATAATTTTGCAAAAAATCATTCTGAACCTAACGAAAACATATATTTCACTGTGTTTGTTTATTATTAAATTATTGTAAACTTATCTAAAATATATTTAGTTGAATTAGATTAAATTAAATTGATCTTGTTATAATAAGGTTAAGTAAGTTTCCTGAGGTTCTTTTGGTACTAAATTATTAATTTTAAAGTTAACGCAAATGGAAAAAAATATATCTTTAAACATATAAGAGAAAAACTTTAGAAAGAGCTTAATTTTAAATGTATTCTTCCTAAATGACCAGTTTTACCTATTCGGCACGACATATATATATACTATGGGGATGAGAAACACCAAAAGTGCCAGGATTATGCCCTCTGGTAGTAAGCCTTGCACAGTATTAGAAAGAAAAGTTTCTTATAACTATAAAGGAGAAGCACAGCTCCTGTACGTACAAAAAAGTAACCACAGAGCCACACTTGCTGTATCAAAACTCCATACCACTTAAGCGTCACAGCCACACCCAATCACAAACACACAAGTCATAATCACTCAAAATCACAGCCACACATGTCACAGTCACACCCAATCACAAACACACAAGTCATAGTCACCCAATCACAGCCACAAAAGTCACAGTCACAACCCCTGAGAACAAAACCAGTTAAACCTTCCAAAAATACATCTCTTCACTAAGTTAAACCCCAAATATAACTATGTTGATGTTCGCTTAACTGGACCAAGTTTGTGAAAGATCGAGTCTGGTGATTTACAGGTGAGGCAGAGAAACAACCGCTAGATGATGGTTAGCACAGCAGTACTGTCAGTAGGACGTGTGTCACGCTGACAAGATTAATGTCTCCCCTACACCAAACATTAACCTAAATTGACTGGTCATCACAGAGTGTTCTAACTCTTCCTCTCACTTTATTCCTTCGTCCGTTCATCTCCCCAACTCTAGCAGCAGCAGCCAGACCCCCCATCCCCACAACAACAATCCTCACCCAACTACCTTAACACTTTCCCCATCCCCTCCACACTACCACTACCAACCCTCAGGATGGAGAGGGACGACTGAGGATCAGGAGCTGTTGACCAAGGTCGTATCACTTGCTAGTACGCAAAACAAACACACACACACACACACACACACACACACACACACACACACACACACACACACACACACACACACACACACACACACACACACACATCCTGTCAAAAGTAATGGAGAAGATTGTCAAGAGGATATTGGAACACCTGGCTAGGAGCTTCATCGGTATAAACCAACACAGATTCTGACGAAGAATCTACTGGAGTTCTATTACAGCGTTAAGGAGACACAAGATAACAGACAGGGATGGGCGTAGTGCGTCTTCCCATTAAGAGACTGATCCTGCTTGATGGAGCGTGACTGGAAACATCCTGTGTGATGGAGTATGACTTGAAAACCATCCCTTGTGAAGTATGACTTCAAAGTTCGCCCTGTGTGATTAAGTACTGGCAACTATTGGGGACGCCTAAAAGTACTGGAAATGTAACAGGGAAGAGAGAGAGAGAGAGTGAGAGAGAGAGAGAGAGAGAGAGAGAGAGAGAGAGAGAGAGAGAGAGAGAGAGAGAGAGAGAGAGAGAGAGAGAGAGAGAGAGAGAGAGAGAGAGATGACGGATTAATGGAAAACCGTTCTACGTGAAAAAGCATGACTGGAAAAATATATTATTATTATTATTACATTAATAGGGACCGGCTAAACTAGTAGGGGTCACAGTGTTAGAGAAACTGGGAGGCAATCAAGGTCGATCCAGGGATGGGAAGGTCACATTCAATTCCTTGGATCAAGAGCTCCCCACCACCATCAGGGACCCTCCCCTCCCTTGACGAAGGGGGTGACATCACAAAATTTAGCTCCTTTTCTTCAATAACGCCTTGGTCTGCATACCTGTGTGTGAGGTCACAGACCTGTCACGCGCTACAGAAGCCTGGCCTTCAGACCGAGTTACCCGAGTTGAAAACCCTTCGAAACATGTCGCAGGTAGGTTAGAGGTATGTCTTCAACAACCTAACCCTTGTATACACAACTCTGACAATCTACTGACGAACACAAGGCCACGCACACAAGATGATTCAGAATATATATACACCATCAGTTGTATGCCTCTCAGTGTATATATACTGCGAGTTGACTTTGATCCCTATTTTAGGAATTAAAGTATTCTTGACTGGTGGTGAACAGGTTACAAGCCTGAAGTGTATCCGACAGGCCTAGAGATGAGTAAGACATGTTTATATTGTTAAAAAATATGGAGCTGAACACTTCTCCAGATTGAGGGACTGACTACCTTAAGGCTATTTCTTCAAGGTTGGCGGACTGATCACATTATCTTTACCTTTCCACTGGCTTTGCTGTCTCCGTATTTAATTGCCTCTGTATCCGACTGACGACGCCTACTGTGGAGACGTAACGTTTCAGAAATAAAGATGCCCATATTAACGGTGCCTGTGTCTTAACTTGTCTACCTGTCAGTTTTGTATGTCTTTATTATAAGATCATAAGAATGGAAGCACACTGCAGAAGGCCTACTGGTATATACTAAATTTAAAACTCATTTAACCAACAAGATGATGCATTTCTGGCTTTCTATCGTTTATAAATACCTCTTCTTGCCCTTATGTAAACTTCATTACCTAGTGTTGTATATACAGCATCTATCAGATACGAGACAAGACACAACTAAGTGATGGTTGATTATCAACTGTATAAACAAAGCACATGCGCCTCCACCTGGTAAACAGGAACATACCCCCAGATGACTCGCCTCCGTCAACATGCACACTCCCAGACTGTAAACACTGAAACATGTGTTTGGGTATAATGTGTACACATGACTGAAATTATCAGGCTTTCTCATCTGTAAATATGTGCACCCATATCGTATAAACACGTGAACCCTTATAGCTTGTAAACACAAGTACTACTAGGTTGTGTTAACAAAGGTAAGGTGACCCAGCCTCGGGGAATAAGGGGGATGGGCGGAGGGGAGGTACGAAGTTTATATATCTAATTACCAATGCTACACACTTGCCAGAGTGATCTACTACCACTATTACCACAACCACCACCTCTATAGAGACGTGTACTGATAGGGGGAGAGAGAGAGAGAGAGAGAGAGAGAGAGAGAGAGAGAGAGAGAGAGAGAGAGAGAGAGAGAGAGGGGGGGGGGGCTCAAAAAAAGATTCCCAAAAAAAACCTACAGAAAGAAAGGCCCAAAGAAGTCTAAAGAGTGTATGTGGATGTTAATTTACACAGGAAGCACGACTAACACAGCCCTCCCTTCCTCTCTACCACCTAGTGAAACAATGGCCAGAAGTCCTACCCCTTCCTCTCACCCCAAAAATAACCCCACCCACCCAAACATACCCTCCATGAGGTACTGGCTATACCTTACCCGTCTTCCACCTCCATGAGGCACTGGCCCTGTACTCTACCCCCCCCCCCACTTGTTCATGCCTCCCTCAACCCTCCTATCTAGCCAAGTTTCACCCCTTCCCCCTACCACCAACTAACACAAATGAGGCTGAGAGTTGGGTGTGTTCCGGACAATCACCCTGAAAGCTTCCTCCTTCCGGACCTCTTCAACGCTCGTATAAGAACCAAGGTTACACTAGTTACCCTCACACACTACCACCCACCAATAAAAACCACTCAACCTGGCTATAACTTCAGATTTTTCATCACAAATTATAATACTCGCTTAGACTTCCATTATTATTATTATTATTATTATTATTATTATTATTACAGTCAGCTATCTTATAAAGATCCTCAGTATAGTGTAATATTTTGTAGATACGACTACAAAACTTGATGCCCCCCCCCCCAAAAAAAAAGCGCCAGGACAGGCCTTAATAATACGTATTCGCTATTCAATTTCGGATGCACTTTCTTCAATCGAATTTATATAAAAACCAAACATTACACTACAAAGTGGAACTTATAAGAGAGCTTACTGTATTAATATTCACGAGGAAACGTTAAACACTTAGGGGAGAGAGAGCGCCTGGGGGTTTGATCTAAGGGGAGGGTGGCATCCATTCTTTGGATCAAGAGCCCTTCACCAGCCTTAAGGTACTCCCCATCTCTTGAAGGACGTTGCTTCCTTCACTAAAAGTAATGTCTACCCACAGCTGTTGACAAACTACTGCCTACCAACAGCTATTGACAAACTGTCTACCCACAGCTGTTGACAAACTGTCTACCCACAGCTGTTGACAAGTGACCAATTAGAAATGGATCACTTATTATTTGTGCATTATTGTTGAAGGTGTTGTTATAATATTCAAGGGGAGAAAGGAAGGTATGGAGGTTTGAGTCGAAGGAGGGCTGGGCGATTCCATGTCAAGTGGACCGGTTTTGAAAATCGTCCCCCACCTGACCATCTCCAAGGTGACTTTTGGCTCGCACAAAGTTATAATGAAAACCTGGCACTATTCAGGTGATGTTATAAAGCAATAACAGCTGGAACCTCGTGTTTGGGTCTCCTTATACAATTTTCGGTGGAGATTTCAGAAATTATGTGAATTGATTGGGGACCGATATTTATTTCGCAAATTTTTCATTATAACTTTGTGCAAGCCAAAAATATCCTTGTTTTAAGGCCTCTTTTCTCCCTTAAAGGGCAAAACACTTATCCAGAAAACAGATATCTTGTAGTTTGCAATCTTTTTTTCTAATTAAGGTTTTTTAAGAAAACTGGTTGTGCTGTTTTTTCTACTGGTCTCGAAAATTGACCTAAGAGTCACCGTGAGGTCTGTGAGGGCATTTCTAGGTACCATTAACACGGGAACTAAAAACGTCTGGGGTTTAATATTTTAGGATTGTGACGATGTCCACTTGGGTAGCTGGCTACAGTAATGTCCACTTGGGTAGCTGGCTACAGTAATGTCCACTTGGGTAGTTGGCTACAGTAATGTCCACTTGGGTAGCTGGCTACAATAATCTCCACTTGGGTAGCTGCCTACAATAATGTCCACTTGGGTAGCTGGCTACAATAATGCCCACTTGGGTAGCTGGCTACAATAATGTCCACTTGGGTAGCTGCCTACAATAATGTCCGCTTGGGTAGCTGCCTACAATAATGTCCACTTGGGTAGCTGGCTACAATAATGTCCACTTGGGTAGCTGGCTACAATAATGTCCACTTGGGTAGCTGGCTACAATAATGTCCACTTGGGTAGCTGGCTACAATAATGTCCACCTGGGTAGCTGGCTACAATAATGTCCACTTGGGTAGCTGCCTACAATAATGTCCACTTGGGTAGCTGCCTACAATAATGTCCACTTGGGTAGCTGCCTACAATAATGTCCACTTGAGTAGCTGGCTACAATAATGTCCACTCGGGTAGCTGCCTACAATAATGTCCACTTGGGTAGCTGCCTACAATAATGTCCACTTGGGTAGCTGGCTACAATAATGTCCACTCGGGTAGCTGCCTACAATAATGTCCACTTGGGTAGCTGGCTACAATAATGTCCACCTGGGTAGCTGGCTACAATAATGTCCACTTGGGTATCTGGCTACAATAATGTCCACTCGGGTAGCTGCCTACAATAATGTCCACTTGGGTAGCTGGCTACAATAATGTCCACTTGGGTAACTGGCTACAATAATGTCCACTCGGGTAGCTGCCTACAATAATATCCACTTGGGTAGCTGCCTACAATAATGTCCACTTGGGTAACTGGCTACAATAATGTCCACTCGGGTAGCTGCCTACAATAATGTCCACTTGGGTAGCTGCCTACAATAATGTCCACTTGGGTAGCTGCCTACAATAATGTCCACTTGGGTAGCTGCCTACAATAATGTCCACCTGGGTAGCTGCCTACAATAATGTCCACTCGGGTAGCTGGCTACAATAATGCCCACTTGGGTAGTTGCCTACAATAATGTCCACTCGGGTAGCTGCCTACAATAATGTCCACTTGGGTAGCTGCCTACAATAATGTCCACTTGGGTAGCTGCCTACAATAATGTCCACTCGGGTAGCTGCCTACAATAATGCCCACTTGGGTAGCTGCCTACAATAATGTCCACTTGGGTAGCTGCCTACAATAATGTCCACTTGGGTAGCTGGCTACTGTAAAGAAAAGTTTCAGGACTGCAATTGTTTAAATCAGCTCCAAAAGTTGTATATTCATGTGTACTTCTACAAGTTTTAATCTTGTAGCTGTGCCACAACAATAACGTGAACATTGTGTGCTGCTGCGGGTTGGTCACATTCTCACCTTCCTTCACTCTGATAACCATAACATTACTACTCTTGTATATCATGAACTAAAACTTTCCCAAAGTTAGTATGACATATATGCCAACCTTCAGCGGAAATTTGATCGAAACTGGAGATGGTCAGGTGGGGACCCCTGGTCCATTTGACATGGAATGACCCAGCACGCAGTATCTCCTTTAAGCCAACATCGCCCACCCGTATCCTCTAACCGTGGTCATTCATCACCAGGTGTCCTGGTTAGCCTCTCCTACCCACCCACCAGGGCGCTACTGATACGTAGGTCAGGTGGGCGTGCGCGAGGGTGGGCGACGAGGGCGGGCGGACAGAGACAAGCAGAGATCAGCAGCAAACAGGTAAACAGCGTACCACAGATCATTCATAAAGCATTTTTTCTCTATCATTAGACTGCAAACTTTAGAGTAACCTTTAACAACCATTCATGGCAAAGTTGTAAGTTGGCAGATTTGTAGACAATATCTGCAAAGGTACTATCTTTCGGACAGAAGAGTCCAAATGAAACCCGTTAAACATTTTGTACTCTGGCTGTACTCATGATTTTATCTTTCTATAAACAACATGGCAGATGACAGGCAAAGCGTACAGACTTTGCTTCCATTCAGCATATATACTAATCTTTATTTGCCGGGATGGGTTTTTTAATAGTTCTTATTAAAGTAGTATTTCCTTCACCATTATAGGAGACCTGGTCCGAGACCAGGCAGGAATGGGTAATGAATCTGAAGCCATTATGACAAAATGTTATGGAATGACAAACAAAATGATAAAGAATATCTCAGTGAGACTGACAGCCCTGTCTGGTGTGCCGATGGATATGTAAGATAGATAGTGATGCCACATCGATGAAAATTATACTAAAAAAGAAGCGCTAAACCTACAAGGGTCATACAGCATATTGATGAAAAGCACGTGCAACGAGTAAAATATGTCAAGATGGTTGTCAACAGCTGTGGGTAGACATCAGTTTGTCAACAGTTGTGGGTAGACATCAGTTTGTCAACAGTTGTGGGTAGACCTTAGTTTGTCAAGAGCTGTGGGTAGACATTAGTTTGTCAAGAGCTGTGAGTAGACATCAGTTTGTCAACAGCTGTGAGTAGACATCAGTTTGTCAACAGCTGTGGGTAGACATTAGTTCGTCAACAGCTGTGGGTAGACATTAGTTCGTCAACAGCTGTGGGTAGACATTAGTTTGTCAACAGCTGTGAGTAGACATCAGTTTGTCAACAGTTGTGGGTAGACAGAAGTTTGTGTATGCAATAATGTCGCAAAAATGTGTTTGTTGATTACTAAATTACTGTAAACTTATCTAAATATATCTTTAAACATATAAGAGAAAATTTTAGAAAGAACTTAATTTTAAATAAAGATAACCAGATGTTGTACAAGTGTCTTAACTTTTATCCATCCTCTTCCTCGGGTCAAATACCAGTCTAGATATTTGACATGAGTACAGCTAATACTACCATAGTTGTGGTCTTCAGTGGTCTCGTTATCTCCACATCTAATCAGGAGGCCAGAGACAACTGGAGATAATGAGCCGTCCAGCTTATCTGTGTGTGGAAGATTACAGCTCTGGGAGGTAGGTCAGCCCATTCAGGAGACCACTGAAATCAGGTGTTCGTTCAGTCAGATGATCACCAACACTGGTGATTACCCGTTCATTTGATCACCTACCCTGGTGATCACCTACTTAGGTGATCACTCACTCAGATGATCACCCACCCTGGTAATCACCGACTCAGGTGATCACTCACCCTGGTGATCACCCACTCAGGTGATCACCCACCCTGGTGATCACCCATTCAGGTGATCACCCACTCAGGTGATCACCCACTCAGGTGATCACCCACTCAGGTGATCACCCACTCAGGTGATCACCCACTCAGGTGATCACTCACTCAGGTGATCACCCACCCTGGTGATCACCCACTCAGGTGATCACCCACTCAGGTGATCACCCACTCAGGTGATCACTCACTCAGGTGATCACTCACTCAGGTGATCACCCACCCTGGTGATCACTCACTCAGGTGATCACCCACCCTGGTGATCACTCACTCAGGTGATCACCCACCCTGGTGATCACCCACTCAGGTAATCACTCAGTCCATCAATCAAGCTTGATCAACTGAACACATTGATTCCAGGCTGAGGGACTGATTACCTCAAGCTCCTGTTTTTTTTCCATCATACTTCTTTATACTGGACTGAAGAAGCCATTGGCTGGCGAAACGTTTTCCTCGATAAAGATTCTCAAATGCTGCACAGTGTCTCCTTGTTTCACTTGTAATGTGCTTGCAGTTTTGTTACGCTTGCGGACCCACCTTCCCAAGCCTTCATCTCGACTGTCTGGTTAACTTAAAAAAAGTTAATAAAACATTTAAGGGGAATCTCTTGCTGAGACACGTATTAAAACGTTGATGGTGTATTTACATTATATGTAATGTAAATTCTGTGGTTAAGACGGAAGACCTCAAAACCGTGGTTATGATGTATATCTTCTTGCTATGTTGTTCTCTGGGGTTAAGAGTATAACTTATGTCCGTCGTGGTTAAAATGTGTATATTGCTATACCCTTCGTGGTTAAGGCGCATCTCTTCTTCATATGTTTTCCTCCGTAGTTAAGACATACCTTCTCGCTATGTCCTCTTCCATAGTTAAGACATACCTTCTCGCTATGTCCTCTTCCGTAGTTAAGACATACCTTCTCGCTATGTCCTCTTCCGTAGTTAAGACATACCTTCTCGCTATGTCCTCTTCCGTAGTTAAGACATACCTTCTCGCTATGTCCTCTTCCATAGTTAAGACATACCTTCTCGCTATGTCCTCTTCCATAGTTAAGACATACCTTCTCGCTATGTCCTCTTCCGTAGTTAAGACATACCTTCTCGCTATGTCCTCTTCCGTAGTTAAGACATACCTTCTCGCTATGTCCTCTTCCGTAGTTAAGACATACCTTCTCGCTATGTCCTCTTCCGTAGTTAAGACATACCTTCTCGCTATGTCCTCTTCCGTAGTTAAGACATACCTTCTCACTATGCCAAAGGGAAGAGATAAGCTTCGAGTATTAACTCTACTCTTTACAGGAGAGCTACTGACGCTGAACCTGTCAGAAGAGCCTCCACCTCAAGATGACTGAGACTCTCACATCTACATTAAATGATTAACCTCGTACACTGCTCCACTTGCCTTCTGAAAACAGTTGCTCCATTTGCAAGTACTCCCGCAAAGAAGGTTACCTATAGTTGACTCGTGGAATTACCACCCCAGACCAGTAACAAACACATGTAACAGGTTGGTAGACAGCAACCATCCAGAGGGTTACTTCCGTCCCGACAACCCAGTGTGAGATAAAAACCTGTTATATTTTTTTTTTCACTTTGGCAAGACTGCTGATCTTTTTTCCTGCCTCATGAACACGTAAGATGAGAAGTAAATCTTACAAATTTCCTTTTACATTCATTATACACATACCTTGATTTTCCTGTGTGTTTCTTAATAGCTCTTAATAATATATCTGCTTCCTATCCTAGGAGGCCTGATCTAAGCCTGGGCCGTGAGGAAGATAATCCCCAGAGCTTAGCACACAACGATTAACCAGTTACAAATCCTTCCCCTAGGTACATGAAATTTTAGCTACAAATATCCCTCCCCTTCCACAGGTAGATGCAATTAAGATAAGACTTAAGAGAGTAGTAATATTAAGTTGGGAAGGACCAGCGAGAGCTGTAGTAATAACTATATTATTTAAAGGGGTGAACCAGTAAGCCAGTGGAAGGCCTCGGTCAGATATCAAGACACTTCCATTCCTGGGAGCCAAGGCCGGGCCACCTTTTGGAAAAGGCCCGGGCCGGGAGCTGTACCGGGGAATCTACAACAGAACTCGGTCAGATGACCAAAAGCTCCAGATGCAGGTCATCATATTAACTAAGACCCGCGTCCTGTTTCCTGACAAACCTTACCTAAGTAAGAGATGCAGGACTATGACTGAAGCTTAAAGTGTACAGCGTGGATTATTACTCAATATGAAAGTACGCAAAACCCGCATGGGTCATATACAGAGCAAGGAGGGTTTGAGGCTCGATAATCCTTTCACTAATCGCTAGACAGGCACATTACCTAACTAGTTTAGAAAGACAAGCAAGCAAACATTAGAATATATTTATTAGAAAACGTTTCGGTTCTGGGACCTTGATCACATCAGAAGTGATCAAGACCCCAGGACCGAAACGTTTTCTAATATGTCCTAGTGTTCGCCCACGTGTCTTTGTATACCAATCTGTAGGTACCTATTACCAAGGTTAATACCATGTTACAGAATGGATGGCACCAGACGCCCTGTGACCAGTTTCAAGAGCTTCCCCAACTCTCGCGACCCTGCTTAAGATCAGAGATCCTGGTGACTGTTTAACCTGACTGTTGCTACTAGAGGCCCGCTGTACCACACAGTCATTAGTCTGGTTGATTTGACACCCGACGCAGGTAGTAGTTCATTTGCATCGGTATTAAGACTAAACAGTGAGCATCTGGTTTTAAAATGGGATTTAAAACCAGTTATGAATTATTAATTGAAATATATCCGTGTTCAGAGACATTGACACTGGTCCTGTTTCCTGACGAATAAAACACCATCTGAAGTCTTCGCAGTCTCCGCCTGCGAGACTGATTTCTCGCGGGAAATATCAGGGAGATTCATTACTTTTCTTTTCAGACACAATTACACAGACATCTCTGAAATAGCACGAATCCTCCTCTAATTAATAATTATAATCATGGGGGAGCGCTAAACCCATAGGATTACACAGCGCACGTGGGGGGGGGGGGGTGGAATGTATTCAGGCTCAATTCGGGGAACCGGAGCACAGATCCAATTCCCTAGATCAAGAGCCCCTCTCACCAAATCCTCCTCGAAACAATAAACCCCTGACATCACCTGACAACAAGAAGTCACTACAATTAGTACTGCTATTAATACTATTCTACTACTGCTACTATTACTGCTATTTCTACTCTTACTATCGATGAACTGTGAAGATAAGTTATCTTCACAATATAATCAAGTTATGAATGTACTGTGAAAGATATCTTCACGACATAACCAAGTTATAGAAGTACAGAGGAAGATATTTTCACAATATAACCAGCATAACCAATTATGAATGTACTGTGAACCAGTTATGAATGTACTGTGAACAAGTTATGAATGTACTTTGAACAAGTTATGAATGTACTGTGAACAAGTTATGAATGTACTGTGAACAAGTTATGAATGTACTGTAAACAAGTTATGAATGTACTGTGAACAAGTTATGAATGTACTGTGAACAAGTTATGAATGTACTGTGAACAAGTTATGAATGTACTGTGAACAAGTTATGAATGTACAACGAAGATTAAGTAAATTATGTAGTTCAGGTAAGCCAACACTGGACGTACTGTGATGATAATAACATCATGAATGCACTACGATATTATAAATATAATGTGATGATAACCAAAATAATCCAGTACACGAACAAGTCCCTCGCTATCACCACAACACTGAACTGCAGCGCCATGTTAGGGATTGATGATGGGTTGTGAGGGATTAATGACAGAATGTGGGGGTTTAATGACAGAATGTGGGGGTTTAATGACAGAATGTGGGGGTTTAATGACAGAATGTGGGGGTTTAATGACAGAATGTGAGGGATTGATGATAGCACGTGAAGTACTGACGACAGGACGTAAGGGGCTAATAGCAGGACTTGATGGATTAATGATGGGAAGGAGGTAAGAGGTGGGTTATGCCTTAATGCCAATGAGGCTCTCGAGACGAGGAAATGGGGCTACCCTTCCCCTCTTCCTCGAATCAAACCTAATTACCTACCACTCCCCAAGTGTCGAATGACCCGTGAAAAAAAACTGCTCGTATCAGGCAAATAATAATAATAATAATAATAATAATAATAATAATAATAATAATAATAATAATAACAATAATAATAATAATAATAATAATAATAATAATAATAATAATAATAAATACAACTATTACTAAATAATTACTACTACAATAATAATGAACTGACTAAAAAATTTCACCCTGAGGTTAAATAAGCAAAAATTACCTTAATAAGCCTCTTCCCTTCGTCAGCTTTTACCAGCTGACACCACTTCTTCCTTCCTGCCCACTGACACTGTCAGCTGACACTTAGCTACTTACTGACGACACTAACTACCCGCTGACAACACTAACTTAAGTCTCCGCTGACACTCGCCTAACTACTCAGCTGACGATACTAACCTAACTACCCAGATGACGGCACTAATCTGACTACCAGCTGACAGTAGTTACCTAGCTATCCACTCACGACAGTCACTTAACAATCACTCGCTCACAACCAATAATTAGATACCAACAACAATCGCCTAACAATTATACCTCAATAATCGCCTGTCACACACGTAACAGACCTTTACATCAATCACGCTCACTACATTTACCTAATCACTAAACCATAGCAATCTTCTGACAATCACCAACTCACGTACAGACAACAATCACCAGCACACAACACTAATCCTAGCTGAAGAGACTCAAAAAAAAATCACAATAACTTAATAATCACCTGTTAACAATCACTCGCTAACAACCGTATAACATTCACCCGCCGACAAACATTAACAATCATAGCGCATTACCGCTGTGTTTTCCTCTGATGAAAATTTTCACCTTATATCTTACCCCAATACCTGAAAGAGTTGGGGGAGTTAGTTACCGGTTGTCGAAGGACCTGCCGATAGACGCTTGGCCTGTGTGTGTGTGTGTGTGTGTGTGTGTGTGTGTGTGTGTGTGTGTGTGTGTGTTTTCCAGGTTAAAACAACAGGAGGGCGCAGCAAGTAGCAGCACACGTCAATATGTAACGTTCCGGACAGTGATCAAGTTGAGAACACGAGACTGTCTACCTCGCTGAGCATTGCAAGGGATCAAGACCATGAATCTAATTGACTCACGAAATCGTAATGACACGAGTGCAAACAAACCATACCTCGGGCGGGGTTAGAACCCACGATCAGTCTCAAAACTCCAGACCGTCGCGTTAGCCACTGATCGCGGATTCTAACCCCGCCCGTGGTATGGTTTGTTTACCATGAATCTACTTGAGCATTTTAGTTTCCCCAGAGTTGAAACAGAAGCCTGTTACATATTTTGCACTCTGACATTTTTCTTCCTATCCTCGTGAGCATGTAAGATAACAGGACAATTTAGGCCTCGGCTTCACCAGACTTAACACCTCACTGCTACACTCCACCACTACACCAGCACCACTACTACACCAGCACCACTACTACACCAGCACCACTACTACACCAGCACCACGACTACACCAGCACCACGACTACACCAGCACCACTACTACACCAGCACCACTACTACACCAGCACCACTACTACACCAGCACCACTACTACACCAGCACCACTACTACACCAGCACCACTACTACACCAGCACCACTACTACACCAGCACCACTACTACACCAGCACCACTACTACACCAGTAACACTACTGCACCAGCACCACTACTACACCAGTAACACTACTGCACCAGCACCACTACTACACCAGTAACACTACTGCACCAGCACCACTACTGCACCAGCACCACTACTACACCAGCACCACTACTACACCAGCACCACTACTACACCAGCACCACTACTACACCAGCACCACTACTACACCAGCACCACTACTACACCAGCACCACTACTACACCAGCACCACTACTACACCAGCACCACTACTACACCAGCACCACTACTACACCAGCACCACTACTACACCAGCACCACTACTACACCAGCACCACTACTACACCAGCACCACTACTACACCAACACTGCTACTACACCAGCACCACGACTACACCAGCACCACTACTACACCAGCACCACTACTACACCAGCACCACTACTACATCAGCATCACTACTACACCAGTAACACTACTGCACCAGCACCACTACTACACCAACACCACTACTGCACCAGCATCACTATTACACTAGTACCACTACTACACACCAGCACCACTACTACACACCAGCACCACTACTACACACCAGCACCACTACTACACACCAGCACCACTACTACACACCAGCACCACTACTACACCAGCACCACTGCTACACCAGCACCACTGCTACACCAGCACCACTACTACACCAGCACCACTACTACACCAGTAACACTACTGCACCAGCACCACTACTACACCAGTAACACTACTACACCAGCACCACTACTACACCAGCACCACTACTACACCAGCACCACTACTACACCAGTAACACTACTACACCAGTAACACTACTACACCAGTAACACTACTACACCAGTAACACTACTACACCAGTAACACTACTACACCAGTAACACTACTGCACCAGCACCACTACTACACCAGTAACACTACTACACCAGTAACACTACTACACCAGCATCACTACTACACCAGCATCACTACTACACCAGCATCACTACTACACCAGCATCACTACTACACCAGCATCACTACTACACCAGTAACACTACTACACCAGCACCACACCACTACACCAGCACCACCTGCACCAGCACTACTACACCAGTAACACTACTACACCAGTAACACTACTGCACCAGCACCACTACTGCACCAGCACCACTACTACACCAGCACCACTACTACACCAGCACCACTACTACACCAGTAACACTACTACACCAGTAACACTACTACACCAGCACCACTACACCAGCACCAGCACCAGCACTACTTCACCAGCACCACCACTACACCAGTAACACTACTACACCAGCACCACTACACCAGTAACACTACTACACCAGTAACACTACTACACCAGCACCACTACTACACCAGTAACACTACTACACCAGTAACACTACTACACCAGTAACACTACTACACCAGTAACACTACTACACCAGTAACACTACTACACCAGTAACACTACTGCACCAGCACCACTACTACACCAGCACCACTACACCAGCACCACTACACCAGCACCACTACTACACCAGCACCACTACTACACCAGCACCACTACACCAGCACCACTACACCAGCACCACTACTACACCAGCACCACTACTACACCAGCACCACTACTACACCAGCACCACTACTACACCAGCACCACTACTACACCAGCACCACTACTACACCAGCACCACTACTACACCAGTAACACTACTGCACCAGCACCACTACTGCACCAGCACCACTACTGCACCAGCACCACTACACCAGCACCACTACACCAGCACCACTACTACACCAGCACCACTACTACACCAGCACCCTACTACACCAGCACCACTACACCAGCACCACCACTACACCAGCACCACTACTACACCAGCACCACTACACCAGCACCACTACACCAACACCACTACTACACCAGCACCACCACTCCACCAGCACCACTACACCAGCACCACTACACCAGCACCACTACTACACCAACACCACTACTACACCAGCACTACTACACCAGCACCACTACTACACCAACACCACTACTACACCAGCACTACGACTACACCAACACCACTACTACACCAGCACCACTACTACACCAGCACCACTACTACACCAGCACCACTACTACACCAGCACCACTACTACACCAGCACCACGACTACACCAGCACCACTACTACACCAGCACCACTACTACACCAGCACCACTACTACACCAGCACCACTACTACACCAGCACCACTACTACACCAGCACCACTACTACACCAACACCACTACTACACCAGCACTACGACTACACCAGCACCACTACTCCACCAGCACCACTACTACACCACCACCACTACTACACCAGCACCACTACTACACCAACACCACTACTACACCAACACCACTACTACACCACCACCACTACTACACCAACACCACTACTACACCAGCACTACGACTACACCAACACCACTACTACACCAACACCACTACTACACCAGCACTACGACTACACCAGCACCACTACTCCACCAGCACCACTACTACACCACTACTACATCACTACGACTACACCAGCACCACTACTCCACCAGCACCACTACACCAACACCACCACTACACCAGCACCACTACTCCACCAGCACCACTACACCAACATCACTACTCCACCAGCACCACTACTACAACACCACCACTACACCAGCACCACTACTACACCAGCACCACTACTACACCAGCACCACCACTCCACCAGCACCACTACTACAACACCACCACTACACCAGCACCACTACTACACCAGCACCACACACTACACCAGCACCACTACTACACCAGCACCACCACTCCACCAGCACCACTACTACAACACCACCACTACACCAGCACCACTACTACACCAGCACCACACACTACACCAGCACCACACACTACACCAGCACCACTACTACACCAGCACCACCACTCCACCAGCACCACTACTACAACACCACCACTACACCAGCACCACTACTACACCAGCACCACACACTACACCAGTACCACTGCTACACCAGCAGAAATGCAACACCAGCACCACAACAC
>NC_091367.1:12538777-12542729 GCF_038502225.1 Cherax quadricarinatus
GTCTGGGAGACCATTTTGACCTGTCTAGGAGACCGTTTTGACCTGTCTTTGAGACCGTTTTGGTCTGTCTAGGAGACCATTGTGGCCTGTCTACACCTGCCTAGTATGGGCCAGTAGGTCAGGAGATCTACTGGCCCATACTAAGCAGGTCCTTCTCAACTCAGCCTTGTTTCCAAAAACAATCGCTTCAATAACTCGTCTTCCCCCGTTTAATCGGTCTGCCAGTTTTCGTGTCGTCGGCAAACCGATCTACATAAATATTTATTTTCCTTATTTGGTCACCTTGTATCCATTTGGGTTTGAGTAAGACCTGCCAAGTATGGGCCAGTAGACCTGCTGCAGTGTTGCTCCTTACTTACGCTTGTTATGACTGTTATTGAACCATGTGGCGCCTCTTGCAATTCGTCACTAATATGATTTTGACCAGTTATGCAAACTCTATTGTTTATCTGATTCTAAGAACATATTACAGATACTGGCCAACTGATTCCATTCAGATGCAAACTCGTTAAAACAAGGTGGTGCTAGCACAAACAGCCTGACTGATTCGGCACCTATGCCGCTAGTATAAGCGACATAAGAAGTAGTTATCATTTAAAGAGTTTGAAGAAAGAACATTCATTTTTGTGGCCAGAGATTGTATAACACACCATATCATACTTAAGTTACAATCTTAAAACAACAATCGTGTAGAAGCGAAGAAATATCACCTTTAATGACGACAAAACAATGGAACAACTGGCAAGCAACGCCATTAAAGAAAATAATTTGGGAAGCTTTGAAATGAGGTTACAGAGGTACATGAGTGGGAGTGGTTTAAGGGTGAGCTGCGCCTGCCTAGCATGAGCCAGTAGTATGGGCAATACAAATATATTTATGATGAAAATGGTTTTGAAAATTGTCAAGTTGAAGAATGAGGCACTTGTGCAACATTTGTGAATCTTTATTGAGGAAAAGCTTCGCCAGCCAGTGACTTCTTCAGTTCAATACAGAGAATAAACAAAGGAAGATGAGGAGGAGTTTAAGGTAATCAGTCCCTCAGCCTGGAGTCGATGTGTTCGGTTCATCAACCTTTTTCTGAATTGGACTGAAGAAGCCACTTTGTGGCGAAACGTTTGCAGAATAAAGATACCCAAACGTTGCATGTGTGTCTCATTTATCAACTTATCGGTCTTGTAAACCATTTATTCACAGCATCCAGGAGGAGGGAAATGTTTAATCACATCAATAAAGATTCGCGAATGTTGTCCAAATGTCTCTCATTCTTCAACAAATACATTTAGACCACGTTCTGCTCAAACGTTATATTAATAAAGGTTTCCTCTTCCTATCACCCATATACGAAATCACTCTGCCTTCCTATAGCCCTTGTGGCTTAGCGCTTCTTTTTGATTATAATTATAATCTGCCTTCCTAGCATGTACCAGCGCACGTTCTTCACTGCTCTTTCTTGTCTGTCATGTCTTTTCCTGGTAAAATATAACTGCATTACTGTATTTATGGTGAACCACTGAACCCATAGGAGTTATACAGCGCCTGGAGGAGTGGAAGGCATTCAGACTCGATTCAAGGAATTGGAGAACAGGCTCAATTCCTTAGATCAAGAGCCCCTTACTAACATCAAGGAACCTCCTTCGAGGTTAAAAAATACAGCACATAGTATTATCAACACCTTTTACTCTGTGGTCTATCTCTACCCATGTATATCTCCCTACCTCCCTTAGTGGAGAAATTTATCTCTAAAAGGGGACTAAGCCCCCCTCTCTCTACATTCCCACACTGGCGGTGCAGGAGGGAACTAAGGGTGTCACAACCTCTCCCTTTTTCCATTAGCAGAGATGAAGGGAGATCATATGTCTTACAATGATTCACATCATTACCTATAATATCCAAGTTCCACACCCTTGCTGTCTCACTCTCTCCCTCTATCTCCATTCCTCACTCTTTATCTCCATCCCTCCCTCAGTCTCTCCATCCCTCTCTTTCTCCACCCCTCCCTCCATCCCTCTCTATCTTTACCTTTTCCCTCCTCTCTCTCATTCTCCATCCCTCCCTACCCTAACCACCACCTCACCTGATAAAAGGAAAATACCTTAATTAAAATGCCAGGTTAGCCAGAGGTGATAACACACTTGTCTCACAGATCAGCAGAACACACTTGTCTCACAGATCAGCAGAACACACTTGTCTCACAGATCAGCAGAACACACTTGTCTCACAGATCAGCAGAACACACACTTGTCTCACAGATCAGCAGAACACACTTGTCTCACAGATCAGCAGAACACACTTGTCTCACAGATCAGCAGAACACACTTGTCTCACAGATCAGCAGAACACACACTTGTCTCACAGATCAGCAGAACACACTTGTCTCACAGAACAGCAGAACTCACTTATTACACAGATCAGCAGAACACACTTGTCTCACAGAACAGCAGAACACACTTTTCTCACAGATCAGCAGAACTCACTTATTACACAGATCAGCAGAACACACACTTGTCTCACAGATCAGCAGGAGAACACACTTGTCTCACAGATCAGCAGGAGAACACACTTGTCTCACAGATCAGCAGAACTCACTTATTACACAGATCAGCAGGAGAACACACTTGTCTCACAGATCAGTAGAACTCACTTATTACACAGATCAGCAGGAGAACACACTTGTCTCACAGATCAGCAGGAGTGGCACAGATTTAATTGTGACCGTTCCCAGAGTTTTTCCTACTTCCGCAGCTCTTGGGTAAAAAGGACACAAGTGTAACTAATGCGACATTTTATTGTGGCAACGTTTCGCTCTTAAGGAGCTTTGTTAAGAGAAACCTTGCCACAATAAAATGCCGCATTAGTTGCACTTGCGTCCTTGTACCCAACATATTGTCGGTAATTCTACCAACATTATTACACCGACCAGACTTGCTGTTGGCGGCCACAGGTTCGATTATTCACCGCCCAGCTTAGAATATGAGGTACTTTAATCCCCCCCCTACTGTAGCCTCTTAATTTGCATACTGAGTCACTATCAACTTTAATGTAGATAAATCAACACATTACCTTCCAGGTGAATGAGTCATCACTCTACCTTTCCCTTACCTGGAGGTTATTCCGGGGATCAACGCCCCCGCTGCCCAGTCCATGACCAGGCCTCCCGATGGATCAGGGCCTGATCAACTAGGCTCTTACTGCTGGCCGCACGCAGCCCAACGTACGAGCCACAGCCCGGCTGATCCGGCACTGACTTTAGGTATCTGTCCAGCTCTCTCTTGAAGGCAGCCAGGAGTTTATTGGCAATTCCCCTAATGCTTGATGGGAGGCTGTTGAACAGTCTTGGGCCCCGGACACTTATGGTGTTTTCCCTTAGTGTACCAGTGGCGCCCCTACTTTTAATTTTTTGGCATTTTGTATCGCCTGCCCAGTCTTTTACTTTCGTAGGGAGTGATTTCTGTGTGCAGATTTGGGACCATTCCTTCCAGGATTTTCCAAGTGTAGATTATGATATATCTCTCCCTCCTGCGTTCCAACGAGTACAAGTCAAGTGCTTCCAAGCATTCTCAGTAGTTAAGGTGCTTGACAGAACTTATACGTGCAGTAAAGGATCTCTGTACACTCTCTAGATCTACGATTTCACCTGCTTTGAATGGAGATGTTAATGTACAGCAGTATTCCAGCCTAGAGAGAACAATTGATTTGAAAAGGATCATCATTGGCTTGGCATCTCTCGTTTTGAACGTTCTCATTATCCATCCTATCATTTTCTTTGCACGTGCGATCGTGGCACTGTTGTGATCCTTGAAAGTGAGATCCTCAGACATTACTACTCCCAGGTCCCATACATTATTTTTCCGCTCTATTGTATGTCCAGAGTCTGTAGTATACTCTGTTCTAGTTACTGTCTCCTCCAGTTTTCCATAACGGAGTAGTTGGAATTTGTCCTCATTGAAGATCA
>NC_091367.1:12542829-12560329 GCF_038502225.1 Cherax quadricarinatus
ATTTCTTTGGGGTAATGCTAAAGTTGGCTGACCTTTTATAGATACCTGAGGGTCATTAGGCACCAATCAAGGATAATTCCATATATGTGTTACTGGGAGTGCAGCAACTAAGTGATATGTACTGAGACATACATGTATACTGTACTCTGTGCACACGGTCTGTTGCTCTGTGCACACACATCAAGAAAGAGATGGTCATCAGAGTATATTGATAGTGTGTCCACTTCCATACCTCTACCGCATTTCCACCACCACCATTACCACAAACCCCTACCACATTTCTTATACCCAACACCACTACCATACACCCCTACCACACTTCCAACATACACCTTACCACACTTCCACTACACACCCTATGCCACTAACACTAGCACCACACCTACTTATCAAGCAGCACTAGCAGTGGCAGCAAGTGAACGACCTTGGTGGGCTGCGACCCACAGGTGAAACCCCACCCTCCTCCCTCCTCCTATCCCTCCCCTCCCCAACACCCTCTCTCAAGTCAAGCACTCAGACACAAGCACGCTTTCCTGAAGCATTAGGAAAGTGTATTTTACAGTATCTCTTCCCACATTTCTCCATTCCTTCACCACATTCATCCTCCTTTCCCTTCTCTCTTCTCTTCTCTCTGAGAACACAAAGAAAAAATGAATGACAATGAAGTGTATTTGCATGTGTGTTTGTGCAGCGAGCCTAAATGAATTCTTACAATGACATGACAGGAAATTCTACAAGAACCTGATACAGAAAATTCTACAAGGACCTGATACAGAAAATTCTACAAGGACCTGACACGGAACTGTTACAGGAAATTCAACAAGGACCTGAGACATGCAATTTGCTATAAGGATTCCTGGACCATATACGGAGAAGCTACTGCAAATGGAACCTTCAGAAACAAGTGGCAGAAGACAGGAACTGACGCATCACTCTACAAGTCTACCCACCGTGGAAGATCCCAGGTTGAACATACAATATTTACTCAAACAATATATGTAATCACACAGAGGGAACAAATACGTCAATATGTAAACACACATGATATACATACTAGAAGCTCAATCCAAGGTCACATACAAAAGAGGAACTGCTTTAAAACAATATGCATTCACATGCAAACACATATACAGAGAAATCCTGAATACAGTGCATACAGGATACCAATAAAAGTCTTGTTCACTTGCATGGTCGAGAACAGGCACTAAAGTCAATTCCCTGACCAACGGGGCTGTGGTTGGTACGTCGGTTTACGTGCGGCCAACAGTAACAGCTCGTTGATCAGGTCCTGATCCACTCGCGAGGCTTGGTCATGATCAGGCTGCGGGGCGTTAACCCTGAACACCCTCCAGGTACACACACACACATACACAAGGAAAAGCAATGCAAGAGTCTACATTCACTTGTATATACATGCGTGTATACATACTGCATACATGTATATAATACTGTATTTATTTAGAAAAGCAGTGCAAGAGTCTGTATCACAGTGACATTTAGATGAGATAAACAGCGAGAAGGTATCACAAGGTACATGAAATACGTTGTTCATACATTTTACCTAATTTTTATTCCTTTGTTTAAGTTTATGTTACTGTCTTGTTTCCATTTCTCCTCCTTCTCTCCTACACCCTCGTTTCCTCCCTCCTGTCTCCCTCTCCCTCTACACACACACACACACACACACACACACACACACACACACACACACACATTTACAGATACGAAGAAAACCAAGATAAGACTAGGAGCGTGCTGGTGATGATATGAACTTACCATCCTTGGCAGGAACCCCACTCTAGTTGCTACCACGCCAACCATCACAACTATGTCAACCCCTACACAACCATGTCAACCACAACACAACCATGTCAACTAACACCCAATGTTTGCAAATCACACACAATGCTTGTAAATCAAACAAAATGTTTGTAACACACACAATGCTTGTAAATCACACAAGTTTGTAAATCACACACAATGTTTGTAAATCAAACAAAATGCTTGTAAATCACAATGTTTGAAATACACACGCTTGTAAATCACACAATGTTTGTAAATCACAAATGTTTTAAATCCCCAAATGTTTTTTAAAACAAACAATGTTTGTAAATCACAAAATGTTGTAAATCACACAATGGTAAATCACACAAGTTTTAAATCCCCCAATGCTTGTAAATCAACAATGTTTGTAAATCACACACAATGTTTGTAAATCACACACAATGCTTTAAATCACAAATGTTTGTAAATCCAAGTTTTAAATCACACAAATGCTTGAAATCACAAATGTTTGTAAATCACAAATTTTTTAAATCACACACAAGTTTGTAAATCACACAAATGCTGTAAATCAAAAAAAATCAACACAAAATTTGAAACCAAGCTTTTAAATCACACAATTTTTTAAACCCCCAAAAGTTTGTAAATCAAAAACAATGGGGCTTAATTCAAAATCAATTAAACCTTCCATGTGGATGATATGAATACATCATCAACGTGGATGAGTCAACACATCATCAATGTGGATGGTGAGTCAAACATATCAACATGGATGATGATTCAACACATCATCCACGCAGATGAGTCAACACATTATCGCCCACGAGGATGAGTCAACACATCGTCATCCACGAGGATGAGTTAACACATCATCACCCACGAGGATGAGTCAACACATCACTATCCACGAGGATGAGTCAACACATCACTATCCACGAGGATGAGTCAACACATCATCCACGAGGATGAGTCAGCACATCATCATCCACGAGGATGAGTCAACACATCATTCACAAGGATGAGTCAACACATCATCCACGAGGATGAGTCAGCACATCATCATCCACGAGGATGAGTCAACACATCATTCACAAGGATGAGTCAACACATCATCCACGAAGATGAGTCAGCACATCATCATCCACGAGGATGAGTCAACACATCATTCACAAGGATGAGTCAACACATCACTATCCACGAGGATGAGTCAACACATCACTATCCACGGGAATGAGTCAACACATCACTATCCACGAGGATGAGTCAACACATCACTATCCACGAGGATGAGTCAACACATCACTATCCACAAGGATGAGTCAACACATCATTCACAAGGATGAGTCAACACATCATCCACGAGGATGAGTCAACACATCACTATCCACAAGGATGAGTCAACACATCATTCACAAGGATGAGTCAACACATCATCCACGAGGATGAGTCAACACATCATCCAGGAGGATGAATCAACACATCATCATCCCCGAGGATGAGTCAACACATCATCCACGAGGATGAGTCAACACATGATCATCCACGAGGATGAAATATCCCATCAACTTCCACTCGAATGTTGAGTCACCACATCACCTTAACATCGCTAGATTCTACAAGAAATATATGATCAACCAGGCTGTGATAGTGAGGGAAAAGTTCATTAGACAGGAGTGAGTATGAATGAGTGGTGGTTGTGGTAGCTTGATTGGCAGAATGCTTGTTCTGAAAGGTGTGTGCACTGTTACCTCTACTCTCGTCCCTTCCCTTTCCCACCCGGTGGTAGTTGACATGGGACCCTCCCACCGGAGTGTACTCACTTGACTTTCGACTCCCATCAAGTCTGTAAGTGTTTAATCCACTCCTGTTTAATCATTTATTTTGTTAAGATTGTGGTTTAATTTAAACAAGCGCTTCACTCCTGTTTCTGATTTCTGCTGTTATTTGATATGACTTACGCATTGTAACGTAAACGTCTTTGCTCTCACCATTTCTTTCAAAGGCCTTATGCCTATCATGTGAGTGACAGCTTGTCAGGATTGTTATATTGTTTAGCCTTGATTGTCGGCTCGGGTCACCCGACACAGGTGAGCACCAAGGTCTATGCTTAGATCTAAGACCTCGCTACACATTTTTAATGAATTTCGCCATCAATGGAACGTAACTCGGCATCGAGAGTTCTCCACCCTGAGGGGATCTCTGCAGTTCCTCTTCCAGTGGTGGCTGATATACTGACATCTTCAGACCATCCTATAGCAGATCTCCACGAACATTTCGTAAGTGTTGAATACTGGCCACTCGACAGCTGAGAGCGATTCTTATGAATAACTAAGTACCTCCGTTCTACTTAATTTGTACACTTGTTGGGGTCGCCATGTTTTCTTCAAGAGGCACATCAGCCACGTTTACCCGTGACCACCCGACATCAACACCAGCAAGTGATTAAAATCTACGTGCCAAGAATACCGGCACTGCGGAAGTCCATCTATCCCCTATATTATCTGTGTATATTAACTTTGAGTCACTATACTTGTGTATTTCACTATTTACTTCAATAGAATTATTTTTAAAAGTATTAAATTTTTATACAAGTTCTGCATATTATTAATAAATTTGTCTACCTTGTGTTATTGATTTTTCTATTTTTTATTTCCATTAAGAGGAACTGGTCTTATCAGATCCTCTTTGAGGCTCTGATAGGGCCGTTGCACCTTTACAGACAGCTATGGGAGCTGCGTGCAGCATAACTAATGACGACTTACCTTCAACCACTCGTGATGCGACAACTGAGAATGAGTAGGCAGATTAATGGGGGTTTAACCCTTTTGATTACGCGAGGGTCATAAGGCTTCATGTAAACCGTTCGCCAATCAGGAATAGTTAAATTCCTCAAGTAGAGATTAAACTGTGTATACATACATTGAGACATGCACCTTACAGTGCACATCCTGCGGAATATGGCAGACCCCAAGCAGTGACTGCCCCACCCACACGCATCTGCTCAGTGAAGAATGCTGTACGCTTTACAAATGCAATGGTTGAGTGGTGGTTCTTGGTCGGGGGGGGGGGGGGGGTAGGAATGTCTCCTGACATGGGAGGACGAGTTGGTCATTAATCATTCAGAGGCACTAGTCTTGTCATACGAATGTGAGACAGGTAGTAGGCTGGTAGACTGCAACTATCCAGGGAGTTACTACTCTTGTCACGGCGTAAAATATAACAGGCTCTGGCAAAGTTGCAGCTGCTTTCCCTTTTTCTTTCTACTTCATTCAGTGTGCTTCTTAATAGATCTTGCAACATTTGCTTCCCATCTGGGGAAAGTCCAACTGTGCTGCCACCGCACCCAAGAGGCTTCACCTAAAACACATTAACACAACCTACTCACTAGCAAAACAACCACTGGCACACCTTGCATTACTGAATTCACAAATAGTTAAAACCGTCAAGGTCTTAAAGCAGATGAAGAATGAAAGGTAATCATATCTGATCCTTGAATCAAGAACCCTTCACCATTTGAAAGGCGTATCCTTACTAGCTATCCTCTCGCTGCCTTTAACAAAAAAAATATGTATTCTACGTCCAACTATAGAATATTTAACGTGTAGTGTAGACGTAGTGTTAAGCTGAAGCAAATAAAACATTAATACACCAATGTTCGTTAATATCATACATTAATCAATACAACACGATTAACAAATAAGTTTATTACCACAAGAAATGCCAGAAATAAACGCCTATTATTATAATTAGCTAAACTTCCAATTATAATTAACCCTACTATAATTACGTTTACCCCTACACTAATTATACTTAACAGCACCTATAATTTACAGTAAGATAATGAAGCACGCAGCACTGATCAGAATATACACTTCGCTATTAGGAATCTATCACCACTTCCGGCTAAGGGAATCGGAGCATCAATTTACCTGCACAAATAGATAGTATATTCGTATTTAGTATATTCATAAATCACAGATCAACGGAACTCTTACACAGGCCGGGAAGGCATTATTAACATCCCTTCATAAACCTAATTTACAGATCAATATTTCTCTTACACATCCAGGGAATTGATATTTGCCCACAACATAAACATAAATCACACAGGGAATTTATATATCATCAGTTTCTTGTGTAAACAAACATCACAAGGTTGAGTAGGTCACTCACTGACATTTAAGAGTCAAAGAGCAGTGAAGTGGGGAGCCGGATGACGGGAGGGGGAGTAGTAGAGAGGGGAGTAGAGGGTAGTGGTGGGGCAGTTGTCAGGGATAGTAGCGATGATAACACTGGTGAGGGTAGCAGAAATGGGGATAGAAGTGGTGGAGGGGATATAAAGATATAAGATTTTATTTCTTTGTAAAGGTTATAATGTGTAATTACAATTTTGGTTTGTTAATTACAAAGAAAGCCACTACCATACCGGGACATTTCGGGCAGTCTAATCCTAATACATAATAACTCCTTAAATCTAGACAGGCGTTAGTGTGGGATGGAAGGTTGGTTGGTTAGGTTTAAAACCTACCGACTACACGACTATACACCCCCGTGGATGTGGGAGGGATAGGCATTATCAAGACAGAACGGGCCGAAACGTCGTCTACAGATCCTCTTCCTCCAGAGTGAGTTATGAATAAATTGTAATGAATTGTTTGAAAAACCGACAAGTTGAAGATTGAGACACTTATGCAACATATGAGAATCTTTATTCAGGAAACGTTTCGCCACACAGTGGCTTCATCAGTCCAATACAAAGTAGAAAGTTGTAAGGAGAGGAGGAGTTTGAGGTAATCAGTCCCTCAGCCTGGAGTCGACGTGTTCAGTTCATCAATCTTGTAGAATGTACAGCATAGGGCCGTAGACATGGCTTATATACTGTAGTCAGGTGAGGCGAAGCAGGAGTAGGCGGGGTCATAGTGGTACCATCCACTAGTCGAAGTAGGTCTTCGTCCAAAGGTTCGACAAACCATTCATTACAACTGCCAGACACTGCAGCATCAT
This sequence comes from Cherax quadricarinatus, assembly GCF_038502225.1. Lineage (NCBI taxonomy): Eukaryota > Metazoa > Arthropoda > Malacostraca > Decapoda > Parastacidae > Cherax > Cherax quadricarinatus. The sequence continues at coordinate 12,549,616 of NC_091367.1, forward strand.
GGGATCTTGTTACAAAGAATTCTTCAACACTTGTCCAACCTTTGGACGAAGACCTACTTCGACTAGTGGATGGTACCACTATGACCCCGCCTCCTCCTGCTTCGCCTCACCTGACTACAGTATATAAGCCACATCTACGGCCATATACTGTACATTCTACTGAACACATCGACTCCAGGCTGAGGGACTAATTACCTCAAACTCGTCCTCTCCTTACAACTTTCTACTTTGTATTGGACTGATGAAGCCACTGTGTGGCGAAACGTTTCCTGAATAAAGATTCCCATATGTTGCATAAGTTGATAAATTAGACACATATGCAACTCTTGGGTATCTTTATTCAGGAAACGTTTCGCCACACAGTGGCTTCATCAGTCCATACATAGGAGAAACTTGAAGAACAGGAGGAGAATGAGGTAATCAGTCCCTCAACCTTGAGTCGATGTGGTCAGTCCATCAATCTTGAATAGAATGATTGATGGACTGACCACATCGACTCAAGGTTGAGGGACTGATTACCTCATTCTCCTCCTGTTCTTCAAGTTTCTCATATGTATGGACTGATGAAGCCACTGTGTGGCGAAACGTTTCCTGAATAAAGATACCCAAAAGTTGCACATGTGACTAATTTATCATCGTGTCGGTTCTCTGAACCATTGATCTACATGTTGCATAAGTGTATGAATGAATTGTTCCAGGTGTGATATTGTGACATTCTTCTGGGAGTAAATCTCTGGCAGTTACACCCTCACTAACCAGGCTATCAACCACAAAACCTTGACTGGGACCGGAATCGTCCACAGATACGTTCCCCAGCCAACACCTGCCTCACACTTCAACTCCCCCAACACCCACAGGTCAGGACCCGCTCCACCTTTACTCTCATATTTAGTCTTACCTGTTACCTGGATACCTGGAGGTTATTCCGGGGATCAACGCCCCCGCGGCCCGGTCCATGACCAGGCCTCCCGATGGATCAGGGCCTGATCAACTAGGCTGTTACTGCTGGCCGCACGCAGTCCAACGTACGAGCCACAGCCCGGCTGATCCGGCACTGACTTTAGGTATCTGTCCAGCTCTCTCTTGAAGGCAGCCAGGGGTTTATTGGCAATTCCCCTAATGCTTGATGGGAGGCTGTTGAACAGTTTTGGGCCCCGGACACTTATGGTGTTTTCTCTTAGTGTACCAATGGCGCAACTACTTTTTATTGGCGGCATTTTGCATCGCCTGTCCAGTCTTTTACTTTCGTAGGGAGTGATTTCTGTGTGCAGATTTGGGACCATTCCTTCCAAGATTTTCCAAGTGTAGATTATGATATATCTCTCCCTCCTGCGTTCCAACGAGTACAAGTCAAGTGCTTCCAAGCGTTCCCAGTAGTTAAGGTGCTTGACAGAACTTATACGTGCAGTAAAGGATCTCTGTACACTCTCTAGATCTGCGATTTCACCTGCTTTGAATGGAGATGTTAATGTACAGCAGTATTCCAGCCTAGAGAGAACAAGTGATTTGAAAAGGATCATCATGGGCTTGGCATCTCTCGTTTTGAAAGTTCTCATTATCCATCCTATCATTTTCTTTGCACGTGCGATCGTGGCACTGTTGTGATCCTAGAAAGTGAGATCCTCAGACATTACTACTCCCAGGTCCCTTACATTATTTTTCCGCTCTATTGTATGGCCGGAGTCAGTAGTATACTCTGTTCTAGTTATTATCTCCTCCAGTTTTCCATAACGGAGTAGTTGGAATTTGTCCTCATTGAACATCATATTGTTTACCGTTGCCCACTGGAAAACTTTGTTCATATCTTCTTGGAGGTTAACCGCGTCCTCAGCAGATGACAGCCTCATGCAGATCCTAGTATCATCCGCAAAGGATGATACGGTGCTGTGGTGTATATCTCTGTTTATGTCTGATATGAGGATAAGGAATAAGATGGGGGCGAGTACTGTGCCTTGTGGAACAGAGCTCTTCACTATGGCAGCCTCCGATTTAACTCTGTTGACCACTACTCTTTGTGTTCGATTTGTTAGGAAGTTGAAGATCCATCTCCCCACTTTCCCAGTTATTCCTTTAGCACGTATTTTATGGGCTATTACGCCATGATCGCATTTGTCAAATGCTTTTGCAAAGTCTGTGTATATTACATCTGCATTCTGATTTTTTTCCAGTGCATCCAAGGCCATGTCATATTGATCCAGTAGTTGTGAGAGGCAGGAGCGACCTGCCCTGAACCCATGTTGCCCTGGATTGTGCAGATTTTGGGAATCCAGGTGATTTGCAATCCTGCTTCTTAGCACTCTTTCAAAGATTTTTATGATGTGGGACGTCAGAGCTATTGGTCTATAGTTCTTAGCTAATGCTTTGCTGCCACCTTTATGGAGTGGGGCTATATCCGTTGTTTTAAGTGACTGTGGAATTTCACCCATGTCCAAGCTCCTCCTCCATAGTGTACTTAGGGCACGCGAGAGGGGTTTCTTGCAGTTCTTAATGAAAACAGAGTTCCACGAATCTGGGCCCGGGGCTGAGTGCATAGGCATGTTGTCAATTGCTTTTTCGAAATCTATCGGAGTTAGGGTAATGTCGGAAATCTGGCATACATTTATGGAGTTTTGAAGCTCATTCATGAAGAAATCATTTGGGTCGTCGATCCTCAGACCGATTAGTGGTTCACTAAACACAGAGTCGTACTGGGATTTCAATATTTCACTCATTTCCTTGTTGTCATCTGTGTAAGTCCCATCCTGTCTGAGTAAGGGCCCGATACTATATGTGGTATTTGCCTTGTTTTTGGCATATGAAAAGAAATATTTTGAATTTCTTTCAATTTCACTAATAGCTTTAAGCTCCTCCTGCCTCTCCTGGTTCCTGTAAGAGTCATTTAGCTTAAGTTCGATAGTTTCCACTTCCCTGGTCAGCGCCTCCTTTCGTGTATCAGATATTCTAGCACTCCTGAGGAGCTCAGTGACTCTTCGTCGTCTTCTGTAGAGGGAGCGTCTTTTTCTCTCCAGTTTACTCCTGCTCTTCTTCTTTCTTAGGGGAATATGCCTAGAACATGCTTCGGCTACCAGGAAGTTGATCCTTTCAAGGCACTGGTTTGGATCCATGTCATTTAAGACATCTTCCCAACATGTTTCGTTTAGGACATGGTTTACCTGGTCCCAGTTGATGTTCTTGTTGTTGAAATTGTATTTTGTGAAGACACCTTCACAGGTACATGCATTCTGCTGTTCAGGACCCCTATGCATGTACATGGTTTACCTGGTCCCAGTTGATGTTCTTGTTGTTGAAATTGTATTTTGTGAAGACACCTTCACAGACATTTCTGCTGTTCAGATATGCATGTACGTCTGGACTTCGATTAGATTGTGATTTAGTTGATATTCTTATGTCTCTTATCAGGTCCTCATTATTTGTGAAGATAAGGTCAAGTGTGTTTTCTAGTCTTGTTGGTTCCACTATCTGCTGGCTTAAGGTGTGTTTTTCGCAGAGACTTAGTAGCTCATGTGTGTGTGACCTTTCATCTGCGCTACCTCCGGGGATTGTTTCAGCTATAACATTATTTGCTACATTCTTCCATTTTGTATGCCTTAGGTTGAAATCACCAAGCAGTAAGATGTTTGGGGATGGAGCTGGAAGGTTTTCCAAACAGTAATCGATTTTCAGTAGCTGTTCCTTGAACTGTTGTGAGGTTGCATCTGGTGGCTTGTATACAACCACAATGACTAGGTTTTGGTTCTCGATCTTTATTGATAGAACTTCAACTACCTCATTTGTGGTGTTCAGCAACTCCGTGCAGATAAGGGACTCTGACATACAGGCCAACCCCCCCTTGTTGCCTGTTTTTTCTGTCGCATCTAAAAAGGTTGTAACCACTTATCCATATTTCACTGTCAAAGTGATCTTTTGTGTGAGTCTCTGTGAAGGCTGCAAACATTGCATTAGACTCCACTAGAAGTCCACTGATAAAAGGTATTTTGTTGTTGGTGGATGGCTTAAGGCCCTGTATATTAGCAAATATTAACGAGGTTGTATTCTGTGTTTGTTGGGGGGATTTTGTTATTGGCATCAGTAGTTGTAATTCTTACACGTGATCCCAGTGCACAGTCGCCATGGGTGAACTGCGCGTGCGTGCGTGTGTTTCCTTCAAAATGTAAGCCTGCAAGCACACGTTATATAATGTGTGTGCGTGTGTGTGAATATAATGCAGAGAATTCGTATTCTGGAAATTAGGAGGAGATGCGGGATTACCAAAACTATTATACAGAGGGCTGAGGATGGGTTGTTAAGGTGGTTCGGACACGTAGAGAGGGAGGAACAAAACAGAATGACTTCGAGAATGTATAAATCTGTAGTGGAGGGAAGGCGGGGTAGAGGTCGGCCAAGGAAAGGTTGGAGGGAGGGATGGGGGGTAAAGGAGGTTTTGTGTCCGTGGCTTGGACTTCCAGTAAGCATGCGTGAGCGTGTTAGATAGGAACGAATGGAGACAAATGGTTTTTAGGACTTGGCGTCCTGTTGGAGTGTGCGCAGGGTAATATTTATGACGGGGTATATAGCCCCACTCCATAAAGGTGGCAGCAAAGCATTAGCTAAGAACTATAGACCAATAGCTCTGACGTCCCACATCATAAAAATCTTTGAAAGAGTGCTAAGAAGCAGGATTGCAAATCACCTGGATTCCCAAAATCTGCACAATCCAGGGCAACATGGGTTCAGGGCAGGTCGCTCCTGCCTCTCACAACTACTGGATCACTATGACATGGCCTTGGATGCACTGGAAGAAAATCAGAATGCAGATGTAATATACACAGACTTTGCAAAAGCATTTGACAAATGCGATCATGGCGTAATAGCCCATAAAATACGTGCTAAAGGAATAACTGGGATAGTGGGGAGATGGATCTTCAACTTCCTAACAAATCGAACACAAAGAGTAGTGGTCAACAGAGTTAAATCGGAGGCTGCCATAGTGAAGAGCTCTGTTCCACAAGGCACAGTACTCGCCCCCATCTTATTCCTTATCCTCATATCAGACATAGACAGAGATATACACCACAGCACCGTATCATCCTTTGCGGATGATACTAGGATCTGCATGAGGCTGTCATCTGCTGAGGACGCGGTTAACCTCCAAGAAGATATAAACAAAGTTTTCCAGTGGGCAACGGTAAGCAATATGATGTTCAATGAGGACAAATTCCAACTACTCCGTTATGGAAAACTGGAGGAGATAATAACTAGAACAGAGTATACTACTGACTCCGGCCATACAATAGAGCGGAAAAATAATGTAAGGGACCTGGGAGTAGTAATGTCTGAGGATCTCACTTTCAAGGATCACAACAGTGCCACGATCGCACGTGCGAAGAAAATGATAAGATGGATAATGAGAACTTTCCAAACGAGAGATGCCAAGCCAATGATGATCCTTTTCAAATCACTTGTTCTCTCTAGGCTGGAATACTGCTGTACATTAACATCTCCATTCAAAGCAGGTGAAATCGCAGATCTAGAGAGTGTACAGAGATCCTTTACTGCACGTATAAGTTCTGTCAAGCACCATAACTACTGGGAACGCTTGGAAGCACTTGACTTGTACTCGTTGGAACGCAGGAGGGAGAGATATATCATAATCTACACTTGGAAAATCTTGGAAGGAATGGTCCCAAATCTGCACACAGAAATCACTCCCTACGAAAGTAAAAGACTGGGCAGGCGATGCAAAATGCCCCCAATAAAAAGTAGGGGCGCCATTGGTACACTAAGGGAAAACACCATAAGTGTCCGGGGCCCAAAACTGTTCAACAGCCTCCCATCAAGCATTAGGGGAATTGCCAATAAGCCCCTGGCTGCCTTCAAGAGAGAGCTGGACAGATACCTAAAGTCAGTGCCGGATCAGCCGGGCTGTGGCTCGTACGTTGGACTGCGTGCGACCAGCAGTAAGAGCCTAGTTGATCAGGCCCTGATCCATCGGGAGGCCTGGTCATGGACCGGGCCGCGGGGGCGTTGATCCCCGGAATAACCTCCAGGTAACCTCCAGGGGTTCAGGGAAACCGGGAGGCCGGACTTGAGTCCTGGAGATAAGATGTATAGTGTCTGCACTCTAAAGAAAGGGTGTTAATGTTGCAGTTTTATAACTGTAGTATAAGCACGCCTCTGGCAAGACAGTGATGGAGTAAATGGTGAAAATTTTTCTTTTTCGGGCCACCATACCTAGGTGGGAAACGGCCGATGTGTTAATAATAATAATAATGTATATATTATATATATATATATATATATATATATATATATATATATATATATAAATGTCTATATTATATGAGAGAGAGAGAGAGAGAGAGAGAGAGAGCCAGCGCCTTCATTATAGTTATGAGGCGGGGTCATGAGGTATGACTCGACCCTTGCAAATCCAACTAAATGACTACACACTTTTCCAACCCTCTCTCCCCTCTCCCTCATACCACGACAGTGGTCTATCAATTCTTATCTTCACCACGACCCCAAAAAAGGCACAGGTGGACAACATTCGCAGAGACCTTTCAAAGAGCAATGGTTCAACCTTTGATAATACTGAGTTATCTCCTGCTGTACAAGGCAGGTCAGTTGTACAAGTTAGGTCAGTTGTACACGTCACTCGTACACGTCACGTCAATTGTACACTTCACTTAATGTACTTTAAACGACGTTTCGGCATGTTTCGCTACCATCATTAAGTCACGAGAGATATGAGTATTATTATTATTATTATTATCATCAAAAAGAGGAATTTGATAATGGTTCAGTAGGGGCCGAAACGTGTAGCATCTCCAAACTGTGGGTTAATCGCTATTATGAAGAAGAAACTAACATTAACTAAATTTATGTACTAAGAAGTGAGTAACAGGCAAGAACACAGAGAAAAATTATATAAAATACCGGTGGATAGAATACACGATGAGTACAGACAAATGCAGAATAATGCTATCCTTTCCTGACGTTTCGCCCTAACAGTGGGTTTTATCGTCACAAAAACTGTTTGCTGACGTGTTAGAGCATTTCATTAGTCTCGATAACCGATAAGCTGGTAAATAAGACGCTTGTGTAACATTTGGGTAGCTTTATTCTGGAAACTTTTCGCCAGTCAGAAGCTTCTTCAGCTCAAAGTAGAGAATGGTGGAAGATGAGGAGTTTGAGGTAATCAGTCCATCAGCCTGGAGTCGATGTGTTCAGACTGAACACACTGTATGATGCTAATAATTGTACAATGATGATCTGTTTGGACGGAGTTGATAACGGCAAAATCAGGTAATTAAAGCACCAGACTCAAGCCCTATAAGGGACCAGACTCACCAGGCTCTAGGGACTAGACTTATCATACTTGATCCGTTTCAAATGTTCTTCTACCCTTTCACTTTGGTGTGTGGCCAGGCTCTCTTAATGACTGCCTCATCAACCAGGCTATTGCAGTTAATGGCCTGCTGTACCACACATCCATCACATCCTGGCTGATCTGACGCATAGTGGAGGTACTGATTCCACTTTTCCCTTGAAAACTTTACTCCGGCAAGGAACAAGACTTCTAAGGAACCAGCCTAATACAGGATCTGTTACCCAGGATTAGCACTAATAGTGTCGAGGGAAATGTTATAAAACACCGACCCCTCAAGGGAGGTTCCTTGACGCTGGTGAAGGGCTTTTGATCTAGGGAATTGGATCCGTGCTCCAGTTCCCTGAATTAAGCCTGAATACCTTCCATCCCCCCCACAGGGGCTGTATAATTCTACGGGTTTAGTGTTTCCCCATGATTATAATAATGTAAAATACTGACACGATGGAGAAAAAAAATGTAATGGATCAAAAAGAAGCATGAACAAAACTAGTTCGGTTTTTAATATGTCCTAGTGTTTACTCGCATGTCCTTGTAAACCACCTGTCGGCATCAATTACCAAGGTTTAAGCCACACAAATGCAGTATAATGTGATCCTTTAATGACAAACAGATCTCGGTTCTCTTTGCAACTTCATAAAACTTGGTGTGTGGGCGAAACGTTATCAATAAAGAGTTACATTATATTACACATGTGCCCTTTTTCTATTAACAATGTGGAGTAGCTAAGGATGTGATATCTCTGCTACGACACATCACTCAGGGGACGTAAAAGGTTGCGCTTGTCATCCCACTTTAAAACCACTTCGTAACTTAAAAATGCAATAGGCCTAATGGCCCATGCTAGGCAGGTTCTCAAATCCAACCCTTCTATTTGTATACATATACACGTTGGAAATAAGTTTGTTTGTGGTTAACAAAGAAGAGAGGCAAAGGCAAAGAATAAGTAAGCAAACAAACATAAGGAGCAAGAACGATGAAGAAGAGAGAACTGAGTAGAGGAGTTTGGAAGAACTGCGCAGTTAAGAAGGGAAACAAAAATATAATAAGCTGAAGTAAATATTATTACCGGCTATTATTATTATTCTGAAATATTAAAAATAATAATAGCAATAACAAATATTTTATCACAAAAAAAAGAGCGTTATTATTGTTGCACAAACCAAGTGTTTACTGTAACAGAATTGAAAATGGAAGGAGGGAGATGAACTTATAAAGAAATTATACACAAGGAAAGCAAATGAACCAGAGAGGTTATCACCTTGGGTCAGGAGGGAGGGAATAGAAGACGCGTGTGACCTCAAAGCAAGGATTTAAAGGTCAATAAAACGAGGCAACTGCCAGGTAGCATGAAACTGCAAATATGATCCTAATGCTGTACATAAAACTGGGAAAAGACAGGAATTACTTTAACTAAAGATCAGTATCACTAATATTAGGGGCTAAGATCAGTTGAATTTGTAGGTCATTTAGAGAGAGATTTACATTACGAGACATCAAAGATGACCAGAAGGACATGATCATGACATAAAATACCGAGAGGACATAACAGTGTTTTAAGACGCCAGGTGAAGGAGCCAGGAGTCATACCTGGAGTTTACCTGGAGAGAGTTCCGGGGGTCAACGCCCCCGCGGCCCGGTCTGTGACCAGGCCTCCTGGTGGATCAGAGCCTGATCAACCAGGCTGTTACTGCTGGCTGCACGCAAACCAACGTACGAGCCACAGCCCGGCTGATCAGGAACCGACTTTAGGTGCTTGTACAGTTAAAGAAAATGATAAGCCAACAGGACAACAGGAAAAAATCAGATAAGCTAACAGGGAAAGAATTCAATCTCGGGGTAGGATGTGACAATAGCTAGGTGAGGTGGTGTGGTGGAAGCATTCCTTTTGCACAATTTTTAAGTTAGAGGTGTCCCGTGGCTCAGTCGGCAGCGCACTCAGCTCATATACCCAGTGTCCGTGGTTCGATCACCAGCAAGGGTGAAACGTTGGCCATATTTCCTTACACCTGCTGCCCCTGTTCACCTAGCTGTAAATAGGTACTTGGGTGTTAGTCGACTGGTTTGGGTATCATCCTTAGGGCTGGGCTTTCAACTTAGCTGATGCAGGATAAAAGCTCTTAGCCTGTAAAAAAAATCATATATCCCCTTTTCTATATCTTGTCCCACATAAACCATTCTCCCTACTTTTACAATCACTACCACTACTACCTCCATTTCCAGCCTTATCTCTATCACTACTACCTCTCTTGGCCCCGTCTCTGTCTGCTTGCCTATATTTACTGGCTTACTCTATCTTTCGTGTTAGTGTGACTTTGTAAATGGTCCGATACGGACCAAAACGTCGTCGTAAGCTTATCTCTTCTATGTTCGGGTTATCTGTGTATTGTTCCAGTCACGGTAGTGTGCCTTTTTGTTCATTAAAGTATATCATATTGATGGGGAGAAGTCAGCAAAGCTGATCAATGCAATTTAAGAGACTGGCGAAGGAGCTATGACTCAACTCCTGTACACAGGTGAGTACACAGACGTGAGGTGACTAAACTTCCACCAGAGAAACAAGAATGTTCAACCTTGTGGCTAGGCAGTCTCGACTACAATGAACTTTGAGAGTGAAAACAACCAGATTTGATGTACAGATGCTTTATCACTGGCTACCCGGTGAGTGGGGAATGGTGGGGAGGGAGAGAGGGGATGGTGGGGTGGGAGGAGTGAGGGATGGTATGAGGAAGGGTAAGAGAGGGAGTGTGAGGGAATGAGAGGGAGAGACGGGGGGAGGGAGGTATTACATTACAGCTGGTGGTCTACGACGGGGCTTACCCCACGTGGTCGTCACGTCATCTCGGTCAGTCAACAAGATAAGATAAGATAAGATAAGATTTCGTTCGGATTTTTAACCCCGGAGGGTTAGCCACCCAGGATAACCCAAGAAAGTCAGTGCGTCATCGAGGACTGTCTAACTTATTTCCATTGGGGTCCTTAATCTTGTCCCCCAGGATGCGACCCACACCAGTCGACTAACACCCAGGTACCTATTTGCTGCTAGGTGAACAGGACAACAGGTGTAAGGAAACGTGTCGAATGTTTCCACCCGCCGGGAATCGAACCCGGGCCCTCCGTGTGTGAAGCGGGAGCTTTAGCCACCAGGCCACCAGGCCAGTGCCCAAACATTCCCAAGCACGCTTTAAAAATAAAAAAATAATAATAAAAAAAAAAGTATCAGCCACTTCAAATCCGGGTTAAAAACATCTCCCACCTTACAAGCCATTTAAAAAAATTATCACTCGAAACAATTTAAGAATATCACCCATCTCAAACTCAATCTATAAAACATCATACTCTCCTAAA